>NC_053023.1:134873488-134884137 GCF_003073215.2 Triticum urartu | reverse complement strand
GGCAAGTAAAAGTAGTCTTTGATTGATCCTTAGCTGGCACAGGTGTTTGAGAGAAACCAGAATAACCATCTAGAAAGCAAAAATGTGTATGTTTAGATAATCTTTCTAGCATTTGATCAATAAAGGGTAAGGGGTAATGATCCTTTTTAGTGGCCTTATTTAATTTGCGGAAATCAATTACCATCCTATAACCTGTAACAATTCTTTGAGGAATCAATTCATCTTTATCATTAGGAACAACAGTAATACCTCCCTTCTTAGGGACACCATGGACAGGACTTACCCACTGACTATGAGCAACGGGATAAATTATACCTGCCTCAAGGAGCTTTAGTATTTCCTTTCTTACCACTTCTTTCATTTTAGGGTTCAACCGTCGTTGATGATCACGAACTGGTTTAGCATCTTCTTCCAAATTAAATTTATGTTGACATAGAGTGGAACTAATGCCCTTAAGATCATCAAGAGTATACCCAATAGCAGCATGATGCTTCATCAGGGTTTTCAATAATCTCTATTCTTCATGTTCTTAAAGGTTAGCACTAATAATAACATGATATATCTTTTTCTCATCACGATAAGCATATTTAAGAGTACCAGGTAACGGTTTAAGCTCAAACACGGGATCACCCTTGGGTGGAGGAGGATTTCCTAGGATTTCAACAGGCAAATTGTTTTTCAGAATAGGTTCCTGTTTAAAGAATACTTCATCTATTTCCCTTCTTTCATTCATAAACATGTCATTTTCATGGTCTAGCAAATATTGTTCTAAAGGATCACTAGGAGGTACGACAATAGAGGAAACACCAATAATTTCATCCTTACTAGGTAATTCTTCTTCACGGTGTTGTCTACTAAATTTAGAAAAATTAAATTCATGAGTCATATCATATAAACCGATAGTAACAACATCCCTTTTGCAATCTATGGTAGCATTAACAGTATTTAAGAAGGGTCTACCAAATATAATGGGACAAAAGCTATCTTGTGGGGAACCAAGAACAAGAAAATCAGCAGGATATTTAGTTTTCCCACACAAGACTTCAACATCTATAACAATTCCCATTGGTGAAATAGTATCTCTATTGGCAAGTTTAATTGTGACATCAATATCTTCTATCTCAGCAGGTGCAATATCATGCATAATTTCTTTGCATAAGGAATAAGGTATTGCACTAGCACTAGCACCCATATCACATAAGCCATGATAACAATGATCTCCTATTTTAACAGAAATAACAGGCATGCCTACCACATGTCTATTTTTATCTTTAGCACAAGGTTTAGCAATTCTAGCAGTTTCATCAAGGAAATGAATGACATGCCCATCAATATTATCAGACAAGGGATCTTTAACAATAGCAATATCAGGTTCAACTTTAATTTGCTCATGAGGTGTATAAGTTTTAATATTGCTTTTATGAACCACAGTTGAAGCTTTAGCATGATCCTTTATCCTAACAGGGAAAGGTGGTTTCTCAACATATGCAGTAGGAACAATAGGATCATTATAAGTGACAATCTTTTCTTCAACTTTAATAGGTGCAGCTACTTTTACTTCTATGGGAGGATGATATTTAAACCACTTCTCCTTGGGGAGATCAACATAAGTAGCAAAAGATTCACAGAAGGAAGCTACTATTTCAGAGTCAAGTCCATATTTAGTGCTAAATTTACGAAAAACATCGGTATCCATAAAAGATTTAACACAATCAAACCTAGGTGTCATACCTGACTCCTTACCTTTGTCGAGGTCCCAATCTTCAGAGTTGTGTTTAATTATTTCTAATAAATCCCATTTGAATTCAATAGTCTTCATCATAAAAGAGCCAACACAAGAAGTATCAAGCATGGTGCGATTGCTATCAGAAAGGCGAGCATAAAAATTTTGAATAACCATTTCTCTTGAGAGCTCATGATTGGGGCATGAATATAACATTGATTTAAGCCTCCCCAAGCTTGAGTGATGCTTTCTCCTTCGCGAGGCCAAAAATTATATATATAATTGCGATCACGATGAACAAGATGCATAGGATAAAACTTCTGATGAAATTCCAATTTCAATCGTTTGTAATTCCAAGACCCCATATCATCACATAGCCTATACCATGTCAATGCATCTCCCTTCAAAGATAAAGGGAATACCTTCTTCTTAACAACATCTCTGGGTACATGTGCAAGCTTAAATAATCCACAAACTTCATCCACATATATCAGATGCTCATCAGGATGTTTTGTTCCATCTCCTAAAAAAGGATTAGCTAGGAGTTTTTCTATCATACTCGAAGGAATTTCAAAGCAGACATTTTCATTTTCATATTCATTTTCAGTAGGTTGAGGATCAACTCTTTGCTCTACTGGTCGGGGTGAAGATACCCCAAACAAGTCCTCAGAGGATTATTTTCCATGGTAACAAGTGACAGTAAATTTCAGCACACTATATAAAATTTTCCTTACTAAATTCCACCTACCAAAGGCGCTTCACTCCCCGACAACGTCGCCAGAAAAGAGTCTTGATGACCCACAAGTATAGGGGATCTATCGTAGTCCTTTCGATAAGTAAGAGTGTCGAACCCAACGAGGAGCAAAAGGAAATGATAAGCTGTTTCCAGCAAGGTATTCTCTGCAAGTACTAAAATAAGTGGTAACAGATAGTTTTGTGATAGGATAATTTGTAACGAGCAACAAGTAACAAAAGTAAATAAAGTGCAGCAAGGGGGCCCAATCCTTTTTGTAGCAAAGGACAAGCCTGGACAAACTCTTATATGATGTAAAGCGCTCCCGAGGACACATGGGAATATCATCAAGCTAGTTTTCATCACGCTCATATGATTCGCGTTCGGTACTTTGATAATTTGGTATGTGGGTGGACCGGTGCTTGGGCGCTGCCCTTACTTGGACAAGCATCCCACTTATGATTAACCTCTATTGCAAGCATCCGCAACTACAACAAAATTATTAAGGTAAACCTAACCATAGCATGAAACATATGGATCCAAATCAGCCCCTTACGAAGCAACGCATAAACTAGGGTTTAAGCTTCTGTCACTCTAGCAACCCATCATCTACTTATTACTTCCCAATGCCTTCCTCTAGGCCCAAATAATGGTGAAGTGTCATGTAGTCGACGTTCACATAACACCACTAGAGGAGAGACAACATACATCTCATCAAAATATCGAACGAATACCAAATTCACATGACTACTAATAGCAAGACTTCTCCCATGTCCTCAGGAACAAAAGTAACTACTCACAAAGCATAAACATGTTCATAATTAGAGGGGTATTGATATGCATATAGGATCTGAACATATGATCTTCCACCAATTAAACCAACTAGCATCAACTACAAGGAGTAATTAACACTACTAGCAACCTACTAGCACCAATCCCGGACTTGGAGACAAGAATTGGATACAAGAGATGAACTAGGGTTTTGAGAGGAGATGGCGCTGATGAAGATGTTGATGGAGATTGCCCTCTCCCGATGAGAGGAGCGTTGGTGATGACGATGGCAATGATTTCCCCCTCCGGAAGGGAAGTTTCCTCGGCAGAACAGCTCCGCCAGAGCCCTAGATTGGTTTCGCCAAGGTTCCGCCTCGTGGCGGCGGAGTTTCGTCCGAGAAGATGGCTTGTGATTTTTTTCCCATCGAAAGACTTCATATAGCAGAAGATGGCCACCGGAGGGCCACCAGGGGGGCCCATGAGGTAGGGGGCGCGCCCAGGGGGTAGGGCGCGCCCCCCACCCTCATGGCCAGGGTGTGCCCCCCTGGTGAATTTCTTCCGCTGAGTATTTTTTATATATATTCTAAAAACGTCTTCCGTGAAGTTTCAGGACTTTTGGAGCTGTGCAGAATAGGTCTCTAATATTTGCTCCTTTTCCAACCCAGAATCCCAGCTGCCGGCATTCTCCCTCTTTATGTAAACCTTGTAAAATAAGAGAGAATAGGCATAAGTATTGTGACATAATGTGTAATAACAGCCCATAATGCAATAAATATTGATATAGAAGCATGATGCAAAATGGACGTATCAAGATGCTGGTCCCGGCGCCTTACAAGGTGCCGAAGTAGATGGCCAAGAAGGAGGCCAAAAAGACCCGGGGCGGCCTTCGTTGCCGCGGCACTTTGGACACAATACCCGAAGGCTCTGATGCCCGTTCCGCCTCCGAAGAGGACAAAAAGGAGGAGGAAGATGAATCCCCTGCGGGGGGAAGAAGGAAGAGGACGGCCTCCGCACTCTTGGAGGCCGAACTGCCCAAAAGGGGAAGGGCTTCTCTTCCGGAGGAGTCCACTGCCGCCGCCGACAGCGGCCCGGCATGGGATCCTAGGGCCCAGCCCCTGGTGAACTCGTAAGTATATAAAATATGAGTACATTTAAGCATCCCGACTCATCGTGGCTTAGTGTTTTGACCTAAGCATATATTTTTTGTACTCCGACGAGGTCCCGTACCAAACAATCCTCATCAGAGGACCTGCTGAGCTCAAATGCTATGGAGAGTGGGACACCTCAAAGGCTCCTTCCTCCAAACAGGTGCATAACACCGAGGCTTCGTCCCAGAAGGACCCTGGCCAAGGAGGAAAGGAAGAAACCATGAAGGCGGCGCCTGGAGGTCAAACCGCAGGGGCCGGACACGTGGGGGAAAGATTCCCATGGGGTCTGATGGCAGGGGCGATCCTGAGTTCGGCTCCCCACCGGATGCGGTTCCAGAGACCTATACGGCTCCAGAATCAAGAAGGCAGCCTCCTTCGGCTGGAGGGGGCGTGCCTGTTCCGCCGGCGACCTCTGTCCATCCAGAAGTGTCGGATGCTTGTTGGTGGCGTTACGAAGACGCCTCCATCGTTGATGAACACCGTGCCCTTATGGGTGCGGTGATTGAGAAGATTCAGTCAACTGAGAGTGGACTGAACGAAGCCTGTATCAGCCTTATAAGAGGCTTTGAGGTATGTTTTGTAAGTTGTCGAAGAGTGTCATAGTATAAATAGGAGCCCCTGATACACTGTTCGGTGAAATAAAGACCGGACAGGGGATCGAATTGATGATCGCATGAAGACTCATTGAATGATATTGATTTCTCTTCTGTTTCAAGCAGATACCTGTAGCGGCTGCTGCGTCTCATACTGCAGAGATCTCCGAACTGAATCAAAGTCTGGAGCGGGCCATAGAAGAACTTGGGCAATTGAAAATGCAGTTGAGAGATAAAGAAGGTATGCACAAGCGTTGCGCGCATTTATTGTGAAATAAATGTTCAGTATGAAATAAGCCGCATAATTTGTGCTAGGGGTTATGACCGAAGTCGAGGCCCTCAAAAGGGCCGTTGCCGAGGCCGAGGAAAAGGCGGCCACAGAGCGGACTCTTCGTGAGAAACACGAGGCCAGAGTTATTAAAGCTGAGCAGGAGCTGCAAGAGGCCGTAAGTAGATGCGAGACCTTGGAGCAGAGTTTAACGGAGAAAGAGTCCGAACTCACCAAGGCGCGTCAAGCCACGAGTGATGCCCGGGTGGAAACCCAAAGCGCCCTACAGGGGATCCAAGAGGCGAGAAAGATCGCGGCGGGTAAGGCTTTTCCCATGTAAAGCAATTATTTGAAGGGAAAACTATGTTTCTGATTGTGAATCAGGATTTCTCAGGTGTATTTGCCGAGCTACCTCACAGCATATCAGATGCCGCCCAATTCTACCGGGCCGAAGAAAGGAACACCGCAGATAAGCTCTTTTTGTCGCAGTATTTGGCACCAAATTATCCGGTGCCTTTTGTCGATCAACTGAGACAGCTGATCGAACTGCATAAGGCGGCGGAACTAGCCATGAAAGATATGGTTATCCGGCTATGGCTTTTTGTGAGCGAATTCCAGGCAGCTACTTCGGGCTCGTGAGGCGGCTTGTAAGTGCTTGCCCTCGACTTGACGTCATCAAGCGGTCGGTCTGTATAGAAGGAGCGTGAATAGCCTTCGCCCGCGCAAAGGTGCACTAGGGGAAGATGGATGCCGAGAAGCTGGTGACCGAAGGACCGCCAGAGGGGAAGGAGCACCACAAGCCTGAATTATATTATAAGAGTGTCTTGAAAGGATCCTACCTTGCAGCGGAGCTATGCACCAAGGACATTATATTTCCATGAATGCCAATCATGTTGTCCTTTGTAATGTTTGAACAAGGTCGTTTATATGTCGCCTGTTATATAAAAGTTTACCATCCTATGCGGCCGTTATTATGTTAAACCCGAGAGTTGGCCAGTCATCGGCTTCTACCCCCACGTAAGGAGTACGGGGGTGTTTGGGATAAACCTGAGCACTCTTTATCCCAGTTTTGGGTCCTCCGAAGGAGGTGCTCAGCACAACGAACCAGGCAATCGGACTATAGGGCTTTATCACTCTCACTTAGCCATAGGAGCTTTAGTATGGTCGACACAGCCCCTTGTGTTCGGAAGACCGTACTAGGGGCTCTGTAAGTGCCTGATCGGAGAAAAACCGATCCATCACATGCTGCATTGGTTATGGCATTATGCGGGAGAAATCCTTAAAGATTTTGTAACCGCTCGAACAGCTGACTAAGCTCTCGCTGTATCATGACAGTCAGTTTTTGGCTTTCTCTACTGAGGTGCTCATCCAGAAGAACCGGGACACAATCGCAGTAGTTCTCCCAGTGCTACCTTAGCCGATATAGCGGAACGTAAGGTACCAAAACATGGGAGCCGGGCAAACCCAACTATTGACCCAAGACATGATTCGGAGCTGATGCATATAATGCTATAGGTTCGGGGTGCCGAACTTCCATGAAGGTGTTCGGACTTTTATTGCCGTGTTACAGGAAAAATGAAGCCCATGGCATATTTAAGGCATATCGCTGTGTACGGATGCCACTTGATGAAATGATTTCGATAAGAAATAATCAGCAGGTAAACGTCATATAAATCCACATGTTGTATTTGAATAATACGTCTAGCGTATGGGTACAAGTAATGTGATAAAAAAGGGGTTGTGATAGCCGAACCTGCTGTGACCAGGGGGAAGAGGTTGAGTGTGGATCCGTAATATAGCCGGACGGTCGGGAGTTGCGAATGTCTAAGGATTCCCTAACGCGTTCAAGCTGCCTCCATGTAGTCCTCCTGGTCGGTGCAAAGGTGAACCTGCGAAGGAAATATAAGAAATGTTTACGTGCCGGGGGGCGGTTGAACCGCT
The DNA here is from genome assembly GCF_003073215.2 of Triticum urartu. NCBI lineage: Eukaryota > Viridiplantae > Streptophyta > Magnoliopsida > Poales > Poaceae > Triticum > Triticum urartu. The sequence continues at coordinate 134,876,960 of NC_053023.1, read as the reverse complement.
GAGTTCGGCCTGTCATGGCCTTCGCGGAGTGTTTAGTTGAGCTCTGGACGAGCCGGGGTATCCTTCCGCGAAGTAGTTCGGAGCCCCTTGACGGTGTCCGGGAGCCTGGACGTCGACTCAAGGTTCGGCTGCAAGGTGCTGCTCGTTGTTTCTGCTGCTAAGGCAGTGGTGTATTTGTTGGTGCCGAAGGAAGGTTCGGCCTTGCCATGAACCGTGATGACGCCGCGTGGACCGGGCATCTTGAGCTTACGGTAGGCATAATGTGGCACCGCGTTGAATCGAGCGAACGCGTTCGCCCGAGCAGTGCTTGATAATCACTGCGGAAAGGGGCGATTTCGAAGATTAACTCTTCGATACGGTAATTTTCTGATCGAAGATTACCTCAGGGCAATGGAGCCTGTACAGCTAACCTCCATACCTGGTATGATGCCTCTAAAAGTGGCTTTAGTGTTGGTCGCTGAATGATCGATGCCCATCTTGCGCACTGTCCTGGTAAAGCAGATTTAAACTGCTACCTCCGTCCATAAGGACTCGAGTGAGGTGGAACCCGTCTACTATTGGGTCGAGGATTAGTGCGGCTGGATTGCCCTCGATTGGCGTTAACCGGACGATCCGTGCGGTTGAAGGTGACCGGCCCTAGCTTATATTGTGGGACGGCTAGTTCCATTGAGCCGCCGTCCCTAAGGGTGCATACTGGTCCAAGTGGGCAATTTGGGTGGTATTTACCACATTCACCGATTGAATATGGGGGGGGGGATTTCTTTTGCCCTCCTGTGTTCGGTGATCTGGGCTCTTCGTCGCTATCGTCGCTTTGAGACCCCTCTTCGTCTTTGGCCTGCCTTGCCGGCTTGTTTGAAGACCCAGCATTCTCTGTTGGTATGGGTGGCTGGCGTTTCTGGGGTGCCATGAATTTGGCATTGGCGATCGAGTATGCGGTCCAGACTGGATGGACCGGATTTTTATTTTTGGGTGGCCCTTTCCGCTGACCGGACTTTGAGCCCCTGAACCCGGCATTAACTGCCGTATTTTTGGTTCACCATATTTGCGGCTTGTGTTTGTTGCGTCGTGGTTTGCCGTTGCTATCCCTGGCTTATGATATGCCAGGTTTGCTTGCTGTATTGGTACTACGAGCCAACCAGCTATCTTCGCCCGCACAAAAGCGGGTCATAAGTGTCGTGAGGGCTGCCATGGATTTTGGCTTCTCTTGGCCGAGGTGCCGGGCGAGCCATTCGTCACGGATATTATGCTTAAATGCCGCTAAGGCCTCTGCATCCGGACAATCGACAATTTGGTTCTTCTTGGTTAGGAACCGGGTCCAGAATTTCCTGGCCGATTCCCCTGGCTGCTGAGTTATATGACTTAAATCGTCAGCGTCCGGCGGTCGCACGTAAGTGCCCTGGAAATTGTCCAGGAATGCCTCTGCCAGTTCTCCCAACTTCCTATGGAGTTTGCCAGCAAGCTATTGAGCCAATGCCGAGCCGACCCTTTGAGTTTGAGCGGAGATACTTGATGGCATGTAGGTCATCCCCGCGGGACATATGAATGTGGAGGAAGAAGTCTTCTATCCATACCGCGGGGTCTGTAGTACCATCGTATGATTCGATGTTTACGGGTTTAAACCCTTCTGGGAATTCGTGATCCATTACTTCATCAGTGAAGCATAAGGGGTGTGCGGTGCCTCTGTGTGGGCTATATCGCGACGCGGTTCATACGAGTCTTGTCTGCCGTGTTCGGCTCGGCCGGATTTGCTTTTAGTGTATCCAGCGTGACGATCATCGTCGCGTGTTGGTGCCCCCCGTGATCCGTAGATTGATCTTGCAGTTTTGCCTGCTGTTTCAAACGTCTCGCAGGTCCCGCGTGTTGCCCCGGCTTGGTATTTTTGTTTGAGTGGCGGCGGGGTGCAGGCTGAACTTCAGGCTGAAACGCCTCTTGGCTCGGCCACGAGGTGGCCGGTCAGCCGCATCGTACACTGGTGATGTAGGTTTCAATGCTTCCTCCTCGAGGTGAGGCAACCTGCGCTTTGGGTAACTCTTGGAGGGGCGCTCGAGTTCGTATTCCTCGCCGCAAGGACTTCGGTCCATCTGTCTGCTAGCAAATCTTGATCAGCTTGAAGCTATTGTTGCTTTTTCTTCAAGCTATTTGCTGTGGCCATAAGCCGGCTTGAAGCGCTCCTGCTCGACGGGATCCTCAGGCACAGATAAATTCTTCGTCGCCGAGGCTCACCTCGTCTTCAGAGAGAGGCATGTAATTGTCCTCCTCCGATTCTCCATCTGCTGCCCGCTCTGGAGGGCTAGCTTGTTCACCCTCCCGCTCTAAATCGTGCTGGAGGGGATTGTTGTCGTCTTCGGCACTATCCGGAGTGTTATTGTCTCTTGTGCCGGTATCACTACTTTTGCTATGGCGGGACTTAGAGCGGCGCCGCTGACGTCGGCGCTTGGGTTGCTTCTTGGAGGGGTCATCCTCCGCTGTCTCGTCGCCATTGCCTTCTTTGGGGGTGTCCACCATGTATATATCATATGATGAGGTGGCGGTCCAGCGCCCTGTGGGCGGTGGTTCCTGTTCGTCTCCTGCATCGTCGTCCATACCGTCGATGTCTTCAGAGTCGAAGTCGAGCATGTCGGTTAAATCGTCGACAGTGGCTACTAAGTGGGTGGTGGGTGGAGCGAATTTCTTCGTCGTCCGCATCCCATTCTAGCCGGACATAGTTCGGCCAAGGTTCTCCTGACAAGGAGAGAGACCTTAATGAATTTAGCACATCGCCGAAAGGCGAGTGCTGAAAGATATCCGCGAGGTGAACTCCATGATCGGCGCCCAAGTCGGATTCGATGGACGGCGGCTCGGAGTCCGTGGCCGGAGACGAATCCAGTGGTTCGGCGAACACGGCTCTCGTAAGGGGTGAAGTCAGTATCCGGCTCCATCGCCACTAAGAGTGCGGCCTCCATGGCGGGGTCTATCCCCGTCCTCGGATGGCGCAATTTGCTCCGGATTGAGGGCCGGAGTAGTTGCAGGTCTGATCTCCCGAACACTGTCCGACGGCAGAGTTACGTCATGCTCGTCGTGATTGTGCGGCGCACCTGACATGGGCTCGAATCCCGAAGATCAAGTCTCCGCGGATGTCGGTAGTGTAGTTTAAGTTTCCGAACCTGACCTGATGGCCAGGGGCGTAGCTCTCGATCTGCTCCAGATGGCCAAGCGAGTTGGCCCGCAGTGCGAAGCCGCCGAATACAAGATCTGTCCGGGGAGGAAAACCTCACCCTGGACCGCATCGCTACCGATGATCGAAGGAGCCATCAAGCCTTATGGTGACGACACAGTGGAACTCTCAATGAAAGCACCAATGTCGGTGTCAAAACCGGCGGATCTCGGGTAGGGGGTCCCGAACTGTGCGTCTAAGGCGGATGGTAACAGGAGGCAGGGGACACGATGTTACCCAGGTTCGGGCCCTCTTGATGGAGGTAAATACGTCCTCTCT
>NC_053023.1:134738002-134872372 GCF_003073215.2 Triticum urartu | reverse complement strand
AACAATTCTTTCCCGGAAAACACAACCAGCACAACTATCTAGGTGGTCTCTGGAAGCATAGGTTAGTCCATTATAAAAGATATCAAGTATTTCATTTTTCTTCAGAGGATGATCAGGCAAAGCATTAAGTAATTCGAGAAGCCTCCCCCAAGCTTGTGGGGGACTCTCTTCTTCAATTTGCACAAAACTATATATTTCCCTTAAAGCAGCTTGTTTCTTGTGGGCGGGGAAATATTTAGCAGAGAAGTAATAAATCATATCCTGGGGACTACACACACAACCAGGATCAAGAGAATTAAACCATGTTTTAGCATCACACTTTAATGAGAATGGAAATAACTTAAGGATATAATAGTAGCGAGTTTTCTCATCATTAGTGAATAGGGTGGCTATATCATTTAATTTAGTAAGATGTGCCACAATAGTTTCATATTCAAATCCATAAAAAGGATCAGATTCAACCAAAGTTATTAACTCAAGGTCGACAGAGAAATCATAATCCTTATCGGAAATACAGATAGGTGAAGTAGCAAAAGCAGGGTCATATTTCATTCTAGCATTCAAAGACTTTTCTTTCAGCTTAGCTAACAGTTTCATAAGATCATATCTATCATTGCAAGCAAAAAAATCTCTAGCAATTTCTTCATCCATAGCATAAATCTCAGGCACAACATGCAATTCATATCTAGGGTGAGAATCTTCATCATCACTTTCATCAATATTATCAATTTCAATAATTTCATCCTCTCTAACCCTAGCAAGTTGTTCATCAAGAAATTCACCTAGTGGCATAGTATTATCAAGCATAGAAGTAGTTTCATCATAAGTATCATGCAAAGCAGAAGTGGCATCATCAATAACATGCGACATATCAGAACGAATAGCAGGAGTGGGTGTTGCAAGTTTACTCAAAATAGAAGGTGAATCAAGTGCAGAGCTAGATGGTAGTTCCTTACCTTCCCTCGTAGTTGAGGAAAAATCTTGGTTCTTTTATCTTTCAAGTTCTTCATAGTGATCATCAGATATAAATCCCAAGTGACTCAAAGAATATAGCTATGCTCCCCAACAACGGTGCCAGAAAATAGTCTTGATAACCCACAAGTATAGGGGATCGCAACGGTTTTCGAGGGTAGAGTATTCGACCCAAATTTATTGATTCGACACAAGGGGAGCCAAAGAATATTCTCAAGTATTAACAGTGGAGTTGTCAATTCAACCGCACCTGAAAGACTTAATATCTGCAGCAAAGTATTTAGTAGCAAAGTAGTATGGAAGTAATGGTAACGATGGCAAAAGTAACAATAGCAGTTTTGTAGTGATTGTAACAGTGGCAACGGTAAAGTAACTAAGCAAAGATCAATATGTGAAAAGCTCGTAGGCATTGGATCAATGATGGATAATTATGTCAGATGTGATTCCTCATGCAACAGTTATAACATAGGGTGACACAGAACTAGCTCCAGTTCATCAACGTAATGTAGGCATGTATTTCAAATATAGTCATACGTGCTTATGGAAAAGAACTTGCATGACATCTTTTGTCCTACCCTCCCGTGGCAGCGGGGTCCTATTGGAAACTAAGGGATATTAAGGTCTCCTTTTAATAGAGTACTGGAACAAAGCATTAACACTTAGTGAATACATGAACTCCTCAAACTATGGTCATCACCAGTAAGTATCCTGATTATTGTCACTTCAGGGTTAACGGATCATTACACATAATAGGTGACTATAGACTTGCAAGATAGGATCTAGAACTCACATATATTCATGACAACATAATAGGTTCAGATTTGAAATCATGGCACTCGGGCCCTACTGACAAACATTAAGCATAGCAAAGTCATAGCAACATCAATCTCAGAACATAATGGATACTAGGGATCAAATCCTAACAAAACCAACTCGATTACATGATAAATCTCATCCAAACTATCACCGTCCTGCAAGCCTACGATGGAATTACTCACGCACGGCGGTGAGCATCATGAAATTGGTGATGGAGGAAGGTTGATGATGATGATGGCGATGGATTCCCCTCTCCGGAGCCCCGAACAGACTCCAGATCAGCCCTCCCAAGAGAGATTAGGGCTTGGCGGCGGTTCCGTATCGTAAAACATGATGAATCCTTCTCTCTGATTTTTTTCTCCCCGAACGTGAATATATAGAGTTGGAGTTGAGGTCGGTGGAGCACCAGGGGGCCCATGAGGCAGGGGGTGCGCCCAGGGGGGTAGGTGCGCCCCCACCCTCATGGATAGGGTGTGGGCCCCCTGGCCTTGATTCTTTCGCCAGTATTTTTAAATATTCCAAAAATATTCTCCGTTGATTTTGCAAGTCATTCCGAGATCTTTTATTTCTGCAAAAAAATAACAACATGGCAATTCTGCTGAAAACAACATTAGTCCGGGTTAGTTCCATTCAAATCATGCAAGTTAGAGTCCAAAACAAGGGCAAAAGTGTTTGGAAAAGTAGATATGATGGAGACGTATCACTACATTGCCATGCCGAAGGCTTCATGTCAGCGGGCTAGCGTATTACTGTATCTCGGGAAAGCTGGCTACGACATCAAGCTTGTCCACACTGATAGCTTCATGCGGGCCATGTCACAAGTTAAGTTGTCCATCCCCAGCCCCTCTGGTTCAACCACCGTCGATCTCTTCGACGGCCCTATCGCTAATCTCCTCCGCCAAGCGGTCAAGGATTTGCAAGCTTTATACGCCATCGAGCCCATTTTGTCACTTATGAAGGACACATTCTACGGTGGTGGCTTGGGATCCTCAATTGCCAAGTCAGATCTCATTGACCACGACCACGACCATGAGGAGGGCACCCACGAAGGTTCTTCCAAGGTGAAACATCCCATCTGTGACATAAGAGAGCGCACCATGGGTCTGTGATCTTCCAACTAGAAGGATCCCGTCCATGAAATATGAGGCAACATTCTATCCGCAAATATTACCTTTTCTAGCTTGCCAACCCGTACCCTTTGTTTTAGTAGCATTTGCCGTGCGGTGCTTTAACCGTGCCATGTTTAATTATTTCAGTTATGCAAAAATGTATTGTTCAATAGGTCTATGTGATGTTTAAGTATGAATTGTCCACTTTAGTTTCACGAATGGCTATATTTGGTTGTTTATAGTGAGTAGATGCCTTGTTTATCTGTATTTGGTTGTTAGGTTAGTTGGAGTGCAGTTATCAAGCAGATGCCTTGTTTATCTGTATTTGGCTCTTAGTTTGGTTGAAGTGAGTATTCGTCCAGTTATCAAGCAGATGCCTTGTTTATCTGTATTTGGTTGTTAGCTTGCTTTTTTAGCATTTGTCCAGTTATCAAGCAGATGCCTTGTTTATCTGTATTTGGTTGTTAGGTTGCTTTTTTTAGCATTTCTCAAGTTATCAAGCAGATGCCTTGTTTATCTTTATCTGCTTGTTAGGTTGGTTGAAGTGAGCATTTGTCCAGTTTTCAAGCATATGCCATGTTTATCTGTATTTGCTTGTTAGGTTGGTTGAAGTGAGACTCTGTCCATTTTTCAGTGGCTATATTTGGTTGTTATACTGGTCATTTATGCCTTGTTTATTTCAGTCATTCACAATGTGTGGTTCATTATGTGCAAGTCGGAACTGTGCCGCTCGACTACATCAACACCAGTTTGAATGGCTATATTTGGTTCTAGTTATTCCTGCTATAGTTAACACACGCCCTTTATTTCAGTTTTACACATTTATCCAATGTGATGTTTAAGCATTACCTACGTTCTATTCATTTTCAACAATACCAGTTTGAATTGCAATATTTGATGGCTGTTAAGCCTGCTTTCAGTAACATTGCCTTCCATTTTATATCTACTTTAATAGCATGCTGAAACCAACACATTCAAGCTATCATTTGGAGATGATGTTGTTTACCTTTGCTATGTTTGTTTGATTTTAAGATTGCTGCACTTATCATGCCTTTCCACTACTTATGCAGGACAACAGCGAGAGTGGCCACCATTTTCCGCCGAGGTTAGCTTCATCCCTCAGCTTGTACTCCCCCGTTGTGCCATAATGTACTACATATAGATCCAGGCCTGGACACTAGTTAGCTTCTAATATTGACTTGTTTCTTGTAGGTACATATGCCCTTGGCAAGGGTCCACGCATCGACCCTTTTTGCGTATGGGGCAATGAGATATTGATGAACAAGCATCAAGTGAGGAAACTGATAAGGATTATTAGCAAAAAGATACGAATCGTGGCAAGCAAATTATTTGTTTATGCTCTATCCAACACAACAGTGAGCTATAGGATGGTAACTACAAACTCTGCAGCCTTCTCTTTTTACTGCCCATAATGAGTTGTTAGACAACAACGTCTGAATCTTTTTCGTTCCCAGTGGTTCCCGAAGCAGTTCACTCAAGATTACCTCGCAAAGTACATGATTGGTGGACACACAATGAAGGTTAAGGTATTTCATCTAGACTACAATGAGCATCGAGAAGTCCTAATGAAGACAGTGAAGGATGGACGGGCAGCCATCAAAGGGGTTGGCCTAGAATCATGCGCGCCTTACACTACTAGGAAAAGGCCTACTAGTGGCGCACCTGTTTTGCCTACTAATGGCGCACTACAGGTGCGCCACTAGTATCACGCCATTAGTATTTTTTACTAATGGCGCACCTGTGGTGCGCCATTAGTATCTGGTATACTAATGGCGCACCATGCAGTGTGTCATTAGTATAGCCCACGGTGCCCCATTAGTATGCCTCCCAGGGGGCCATATTTACCCATGTGCTTTGGCATACTAATGGCGCACTATTGGATGATGCGCCATTACAGTCCTTTTTGCAGTGCGCCATTAGTGTGCTGAGTGGTGCGCCACTATTATGAATATTAGGGATTTTTTTTCTTTTCTGATATTTGCACAGGTTACGAAACATATTACTGCACATAATATAGAGAGCACAACATATAAAGAGCAGATTCATCGAATATAATAAAAGATTAGTCTCCGAATATAATTCATCATATTAGTCTCCGAATTCAAAAGACCGAACAAAGATAGAACATTACAAGTCACGAGACCGCGAGTAGCGAGTTTGTCGGAAGTAATACTAATCCTAACAAGTCCTAGTAATCATCATCATACAACTTCTACTCGTTATTAATAACAAGTCATACGATCATCATCTTGATAGTCATCGAACCAACCATACTTAATTGTTCTTAGCACATGATCATCAGTATTAGGCAGGACCTGTCGTGGGTTTGTCACGGCAAATGTCCTTGTGAAAGGACATAGTCGTGGAGCCATCGCAATGGGTTAAATTAAAGGGGTTAAACTGGACAAGGGGACACGGAGAGTTTATACTAGTTCGGCCCCTTCGATGAAGGTAAAAGCCTACGTCTAGTTGTGATTGGTATTGCTTTGGTTTCGAAGGCCAGGGAGCGAATCCGCTTTGTCTGGCTCTCGAGTTGTTGTCTGTCCCCTCAACCGCTGCCGGGTCGTCCCCTTATATACATGGGTGGCGCCCGTCGGTTTACAGAGTCCCGAAGTCGGATCATAAACGTTTCCGGTTCGGTCTCTACAGTTCCTATCTTACAAAGCAAGTTACATGATTAAGCTGGTTTACATCTACAGGCCTTAACTCACTTCTGGGCCTTGGGCCTTCGTAAAGTGCCATCATCTTTACATCTTCATGGGCTTCTAATCTTCATAAAGTTAATCCGGCTACTCCTGGCCGGTTTACGTCCAGTAGTACTATACCCAACATTAGGCCCCAGATTGATTTGAACAGGTTTCATGTCAATCCTTAGTAAAAAATTCATCTTCCACATCTTCTCATATTTTGGTAAACCGCCGTGACGTCATCTTCTCAGATCGTGGTAAACCGTCGTGACGTCATCTTCATTAATGGTTCTCCGACAATCGAGGCGACAGCTCCGCCTCACTTCCAAGTTTTGGCTCCTCAATTTTCGTGCCTGACACCTATCCCTTGCCTTTATAAATAAGACCGGGGAGTCATTTTCAATTTTCCCCCCTCGTGTCTCTTCGTGTCGTCTTCCTTGCGCTGCTCATCCTCCAGAGCTCCGCCGCCACCGTCGATCGTCGCCTCTGCTCTGACTCCGGCCGCTGCATCACCCTGAACGTACCAGAATACTGCGGCATCTCTCCGCCGTTCCTGTGATACTGATAACCCTTTTTCCTTCCACCCTAGATCTTGCTTTTAGGGTTTCACTGCTCCTCGGAGTTCATCGAAAAACTCAGTGTTGTTCTTCTCTTTTCTTCTCTATAGCATCCCAGGCTAGGTTGGACCTATTATCCTTGCGCGACCGTAGCCGTAATCATATTCTCCTCATTAGACTCGATCTTTATATCAAGACCAACTTATCTGAATCTGCTGAACTGTTTAAATACCTAAAGCTTGAACCTGAATATTCTCCAGTTTCTGTCATACCTTAGATCCGAAATTTTCATATAACTCCGTGAAATCTGTTTCCCCTTACTTAGGTATTTTTAGATCTGTACTCCTCACACCAATATAGGCGGTTTAACTTTGCAAGAATGACAATCCGGTATACACCATTAGTCCCCTTGTTGAACAACCAATGTACTTCCCCTTATAACCTGTATTTAATAAATTCTTGTATGGAATTGCCAACTCCGGTTTAACGATATGTTTATATCCTTGATATAACCTTGTCCTTCATTATTATATCAGCCTCCGGTTTACGCAATCTTATGTACCAGTATATGTTGATATCATTACATCTTGTGTGTCATCCTGAATGATCTGTAAATCGGCGTTTCTTCCATAGCTTTTTTGCTCTATAATGGCCAAGCAATTTACCGCTTGCAACTGGGCTCGTTCCCGGGTCACCGAGGAACAATTGAACGATATGGTTAGCATTGGTACCTTGCCTAAGAAGACTGAGATTAAATGGCGAGTTCCAGGAGCAGAAAATCCTCTGACCCCGAGGCAGGGTGAGGTGGTGGTCTTTTTCGACCACATAGGCTGTGGCTTCAAACCGCCAGGGTCAATGTTTTACCGAGATGTGTCTTGCCAATTTCCAACTCCATCCTCAAGACATCGGGCCCAACTCAGTATCCAATCTATGCAACTTCCAGGTCTTCTGTGAAGTGTACTTACAGGAAGAACCAACTACGGTGCTGTTCCGGGACTTCTTTCACCTAAACCGGCGCATAGAATTTGTAAATGGCCCCAACACTGAACTTGGTGGTGTCTCAATTCAGAAGTGGAAATAAGTTGAATTTCCTCATGCCAAACTGCACAGCCACCCAAAGGAATGGAACCAGACTTGGTTTTACTACAGAGACACTTCTCCTGCTGATGAGAACCCCCTCCCAGGCTTTCGTGATCACCGTCTTTCCAACACCCATCCGATGCCGCAACGCTTAAGTTCCACAGAAAGGGCGAAATATGCCCCTCAACTCGCCAAACTCCGGGCTTTTATGGCCAACGGTTTAACATGTGTTGATTTCGTGCGCTATTGGATATCTTGGAGCATCTTACCGGTAAGTCGGCATCCCGGTTTAATGTGTGAGTACACTGGTGAGTTTGAAGACCCTCAACGCCATTGCAACATTCAAGTGACTGATGAAGAAGTCACTGAAAGTGTAAAGAAAATTTTGAATGAATCGGAACTAGTCTGTAGTCAAACTGGCTTGAATCCCTTCTATACCAAGAACAAACCGCCTGCTGTAAGCACTATTCTTCCTTTTCATCTTTGATATCTTTTAATTTGTGCAACTTGTAATCCTTCTTCTGTGTATGTATGTATAGGGTGATGATCCCTTCTGGAAATGGAAAACCGTAGAAAAAGCAGTAAAGCCAATCGGGGATAAAGCGGTCAAACCATCTCGCCCCAAAACCAAAGCCGTCAAACGGACGTCAAAATGGAAGATGGCTGACCGGATCAACATGGCACTTGATGATGATGCCGATGATCCGAAAGTTGAGGTAGAACTTGACTCACTTGGCTCCCTTTTCATGCATCTCATTAACAATGATCTTCCTCAGGAGGACGCAGAAGGAAGTCAAGCAGATGATGTTGAGGTAATTACCCTTTCCTCCGGTTCAGACTCTAAGCCAACACAAAAAACCCGTCAAGCAGTCTGGAAAGTAAGCTTTTCTCATCCTCTTGCTCATTTGGATCCAACATTTATTTTGAAGACTCAGCAGCATGAAGCTCGCCGGACAACCTGGCACAGTGGCCAACAGGTTACTTCAACCAGTTTACCTGACACCCCAGTTCGGAAGCGCCGGTCTGAGGTCTCTCCTACTCCTGACAATTCTTATCCCAAGGCAGGTTATTTCAGACAACCTCTTAATCCGTCCGATTCAAATTATCAGGTGACACCTCCCTCATCCTCTAGTGAATCGACAGCAACTCAACTCCCCCCTCTGAAAACTGTGGCTGGGTAAGCTTTGTAATCTTTCATCTCAATATGTTGTAAATCTGGAATAAAATGTTAACCCTCTCTTTAATTTTGTTTGCAGAGCCAAAGCCAAACCCAGCAAGAAAGCTCGGGTCAATAATCCGCCCGAAGACCCAGACACTTTTGAAGAACCAAGAGGTGATCCAGACCAGACTTGTGAACCGGAGGGCCCTCATCCTGAAGCCGCCTCTGATGACCCGCCCCTTCAAGGCCAAAACACTGATGAACCAACAGACGCTAAACCTGCCGCGCCTAACATTGAACCGGCAGAGCCAAACCGGGCTAGTCCGGTGAGAGATGCTGAGACTCCATTATCACCAGCCAAAAACACTGAAGGCCAAGGAGACGATGTTATCATTACTGGAATGGGCCACGGCTCTCCTGGCCATCCCGTAATCTTGGCTCAACATAGTTCCAAAGAAGAGCAGGCTGCTAGGGAAAAAGGCAAATGGAGTAGTGATTTATCAAATTATGCTCATCTCAACGCTGAAGAACTTCACTCTGGCTTCTTGAACCGTCTTCACTCAAACCGGGACTATGAAGCCGGTTTGGTGAATTTGATGAAGGAGCGATATGAGGTATTTTCATCTCCCTTTGTTCGTTGATTCAAAGTTAAAATACTAACCCAAGGAGCCCCTAAGGGCCATTTTATGATGTTAATCGTAAACCGGGTCTTTGTAGCAATTTAAGTTTCTCGTCATTGATCCTCCAAATGTCAAGTCTCTTAATAAGAACCAAGACTCATCTTTTAACAATTAGATAGCTTTCCGCAGCGTAGCCCCCAAAGGCCGGTTTAACTTGGCAAGTTAATCCGGGTTTTAATCCATGCATCCGTTTTAGAACAGACGTACATTAGCCCCAAAGTGTCCAGGATAATGATTGCATTGTTCTGGAGACTTGTATAAAATGTAGTACTTTAGAGCAAGTAGGCATTAGCCCCCAAGTATGAAGTGCATAACTTGTTATACGCTTTGTACTTAGTACGTATATATATCCTGTTGTTTAATATACCTTCAATGTTGCAGGCTGAACTGAGGAATAGAGATGCCCGAAACTCTGATTTGCAAGAGAATGTGAAATCACAACAAGCAGAAGCTGCAAAAGCCAAAGAGGAGCTGACCCAAGCCCTGGTCGTAATGGAAAAGCTGAAAGAATCTTTCAACAAAGATCGTGCTGACTGGGAAACCGAAAAATCCGGTTTAACCAAAAGAGCTAAAGACGCCGAGGCAGCCCTGAAACCAATTGTAGATGAACTAGCTGGTTTGAAACGGCAAATCAGCGCTATGACTTCTGCTATATTTGTTAAGTATCTCCTTATGTGCTTGGCGCAATTCAATGAACCTTATCATTGACCAGAATATTGACATAAACCCTTGGCAGGCACTCGGATTGCTCATCTTGGTACAGACATGCGGATGAAGCTCAAAGCGGCGTATACTTTGATTGAACAGTTATACTCTGGGTCTCAGCGGGCTATTTGCACGGCCGCTTACAACAAACCGGCACCAACCCTGATAAAAGAAATACTTGAGAAGCTGGCCATGTTACCAGCCTGGATTGTCGAATTGAAGAAGGCACCTGCCAGAGCAGGAGCTTTCACCGCACTTATTCGAGCCAAAGCCTGGATTCCAGACCATGAAGCGGAGGACATCATTAAAGGATACCCAGGCGTGAAGGAGGACGGTTCAGACATCGACAATGATGACCTCCGGTGGCTGACCAAAGAGATGCGGCCAATAGCCAACAAGCTGGCCGAAGACACAGCCTTGTCCCATTTTCAACCAGCTTATGACGCTGAAGGGAAAAGACAGCCTGCCGAAATCCATGAAGTTGAAGAACTTGTGCCTCCGATTCGTAAGCACACTTATGCTCCTGATATTAATCCATCCAATCTTATCCATGAAGAGGCAGTGTTTCAAGCTCTAAGTGGAATCGATTGGTCGACGGTTGATTTCCAGCGTCTGGGGAGGGATGAAGAAGTGCCCACACCAACTGATCCTCAACCATCAAACCGTCGAGACGAAGCATCTTAAACCGGTCGCCGGTTTACAGGCTACTGTGTGCCGATACTTTGAAAAACAATTATGCAATTGCATCCGCTTTGAAAGCTTCTTGTAATAGGATAGCCAAAACTCCGTTATCTGCCATGCCATCGAGCATGTTTTGTAATACCTCGTGACAACTGGTTCCACCTTTTGGGATATATTTATGCATAGCTCAGGAATAGTTTCGTTCCTGAATACAAAAACTTGCAAAGTGTCCTAGTGGTTTACCACTGGACGCGTTATGATGCTCAACATATATACAATACTTATATGAATGATCAAAGTTGTTGTATAAAAAGTAATGTGTGCAACATACCTCGTTGGTTGACCAACTGTTTTGGTAAAGGTGCTAACACCAATCCGGAGTGATAATAACTCCATCCTTATAATGCCGGATTATGATAATAAACCGTACCGGGATATAATAATCACCGGGTTTTCTTTATAGCACTGGTGATTTAGTCAAACTAGACCGGGACAATGAACACCGGTTTATAACTGATCATGCACTGACAACTTGTAGTTGAAAGGCAAGCCGGGTCAAGGACACTGGTTTATCAGAAGACATTTATGAACTTTTAAAAAGTAAAAAATCTTCAACAAATAAGACTCAAAAAGGAAATATGCAAGGCTTTTTACGAGTTGCCAGGCTCCAAATCGAGGCTTTTCATGGGCTGGCAGGCCTCTGAGTTAAACCATTTAACAAAGCCTTTTAAGATGGGTCTCCAATTAACCAATCGTCGATTTAACTTTGACAAGTTCAGGGTCTGTAAAAGATTGACTTGTCAAACGTTCGGCGGGTCATACCAGGATTACCTGGACAGGAGTGGCTTACTTGATGAAGGTAGGTTAACCCAGGTTTTTAGGTGAATACACCAGGCTTCCAAGTCGTGGCTTGATAGCCAATTACAAGGGTCCTTTCAAACTCTTTGTTGCTTTGCAAAAAAGATCCCCCAAGTAACTTTGTGAGCTGTGCTCAGTGGGTGCCCATGTTTGAGTTTGTGCTTTGTGCAACACTCTCTTTGGCCCCACATATTTTCCTTTGTGCCTTAAACGCCTATCAAGAGGTGTAGCTATGGTGTGATGACAACCAAGCCCCCTAGTGATACCCCTTTGTGGTTTTAAACCGATCAAAAGGTGTAGCTATGGTTCAGATATAACCAAGCCCCCTAGTGATTTTCTTTATATCTGTGTGGCTGCAGAGACCGGATTAACAACACACTCCGCTTGGTCCATAAACTCTTGTGAGCACACACATGATGTAAAAAGAACAGATACCCCGCTTGAATGGAGGCTCCGGTTTATTATATAATATATACATTGTCATAAATATGTACATATGAAGAGCTTTATGGCTCATGTATAATAAGGCCGAAGAAGAGCTATGTTCCATGGCCGCTTGGTCTCCTCCTCCGATTTACGTGAGTCTTGGTGCTCTCGAACATCAATGAGGTAGTATGACCCGTTGTGCAGATTCTTGCTGACCAAAAAAGGTCCTTCCCAAGGTGGGGATAACTTGTGCATATCCGTTTGATCCTGAATGAGCCAGAGCACTAAATCGCCCTCTTGAAAGGTTCTGGTCTTAACCCGGCGGCTATGATATCGTCGGAGATCCTGTTGATAAATCGCCGAACGTGCTGCTGCGAGGTCACGTTCTTCATCCAATAGGTCCAGAGAGTCTTCACATCCTGTCTCATTATCCGCTTCAACATAAGCTGCCACCCAGGGAGAATCATGACGGATGTCACTAGGGAGAACCGCCTCCGCTCCATAAACCATGAAGAAAGGTGTGTAACCTGTCGACCTGTTAGGTGTGGTGTTGATGCTCCATAACACAGAAGGTAATTCCTCCACCCAACAACCCGGTGTCCGTTTCAAAGGAACCATAAGCCGGGGTTTAATACCTCTCAAAATTTCTTGATTTGCCCTTTCCGCTTGACCATTAGACTGGGGGTGAGCCACGGATGCTATATCAAGCCGGATGTGCTCACGTTGGCAAAATTCCTCCATCTCTCCCTTTGACAGATTAGTACCATTATCAGTTATAATGTTGTGTGGAAAACCAAACCGGAATATCACCTTTTTGATGAATTGAACTGTCATGGCCGCATCACACTTGCTGACTGGCTCTGCTTCCACCCATTTGGTGAATTTATCAACTTCCACTAATAAATGGGTTTTTTTGTCCTTGGATCGCTTGAAGGGTCCAACCATACCAAGCTCCCAAGTCGCAAATGGCCAAGTTATTGGAATCATCCTCAACTCATGAGCCGGAACGTGAGCACGACGTGCGAATTTTTGACAGCCGTCACATCTTTTGACCAAATCCTCCGCATCGGCATGTGCTGTTAACCAGTAAAAACCGTGGCGAAAAGCCTTAGCAACCAAAGACTTTGAACCGGCGTGACGACCGCAATACCCTTCATGGATTTCTCGCAAAATCTCACAACCATCTTGAGGAGAAACACAACGCTGAATTGCTCCTGAAATGTTGTATCAATGTAACTTCCCGTTAAGTATGGTCATGGACTTGGAACACCGGATTATCTGTCGAGCCAATGTTTCATCGTCTAGTAACTCACCCCAGTTCATGTAAGCCAGATATGGGATTGTCCAATCCGGTATGACGTGCAAAGCTACCACTAATAGAGCTTCCAGATCAGGAATAGCCAACTCTTCTTCTGTTGGTACCTTGACTGACGGATTATGCAATACGACAAGAAAGACATTTGGTGGAAACGGTTTACGCTAAGAATCAAGACGACTTAAAGCATCTGCCGCTTCATTCTTTTGCCGATCTATATGGTCCACCTGATAACCCTTGAAGTGACCAGCCACTGTATCCACCTCTCGCCGATATGCAGCCATGAGTGGGTCTTTAGAATCCCAAGTGCCAGACGCCTGTTGAGCCACCAGATCTGAATCGCCGAAGCACTTAACTCGGCTTAAGTTCATCTCCTTAGCCATCCGAAGACCATGGAGCAAAGCCTCATATTCAGCTGCATTGTTAGTACAAGGGAACATTAAATGGAGGACATAACAAAACTTGTCACCTCGTGGGGAAGTTAGTATGAATCCAGCCCCCAAGCCCTCCAACTACCTGAATCCATCAAAATGAATAGTCCAATACGTATTATCTGGTTTCTCTTTTGGTGCCTGTAACTCCGTCCAATCATTGATGAAGTCCACGAGTGCCTGGGATTTGATTGCTGTGCAGGGTATATATTTGAGCCCATGAGGTCCAAGCTCGATAGCCCACTTGGCAATCCGGCCAGTTGCGTCTCTGTTTTGAATGATATCTCCCAGAGGGGCTGAACTGACCACTGTGATGTGATGGCCCTGAAAATAGTGTTTAAGCTTCTGGCTTGCCATAAACACTCCATATACCAGCTTCTGCCAATGTGGATACCTCTGCTTTGACTCAATGATCACCTCACTGATATAATAAACCGGCCGTCGAACCGGATATTCCTTGCCAACCTCCTTGCGCTCCACCACGATAGCCACGCTAACAGCTTGGGCATTAGCAGCCACATATAGCAATAACGGCTCCTTATCGATCGGTGCTGCAAGCACGGGCGGTTCAGCTAACTGCCTCTTTAGATCCTCGAATGCTTTATCAGCTGCCTCGCTCCAGACAAAGTTATCTTCTTTCTTGAGCATCTGATATAAAGGGATGGCCTTCTCCCCGAGACGACTGATAAAATGGCTCAAAGTTGTAATCCGGCCGGCCAGACGTTGAACGTCATTGATACACGCCGGTTTAGCCAAAGATGTGATTGCTGAATTTTTTTTCCGGATTAGCCTCAATGCCTCTGTTTGACACCAGAAAACCCAAGAGCTTGCCTGCCGGGACACCAAAGACACACTTCTCCGGATTGAGCATCATCTTGTAAACCCGGAAGTTCTCAAAGGTTTCTCTCAAATCATCTATCAATGTTTCCTCCTTTCTGGACTTTATCACAATATCATCCACATATGCATGAACATTACGCCCAATCTGCTTATGAAGGCAATTCTGAACACAGCGCTGATAAGTTGCCTGGGCACTCTTGAGTCCAAAGGGCATGGAGACATAGCAGAAGGCTCCAAAGGGAGTTATGAAAGCTGTCTTCTCCTGGTCCTTAACCACCATTTTGATCTGATGATAACCAGAATAAGCATCCAGAAAACACAAATGGTCACAACCTCCTGTAGCATCAATTATCTGATCAATGCAAGGGAGAGCAAAGGGGTCTGCAGGGCAAGCCTTGTTTAAATCTGTGTAATCCACACACATACACCAAGTGCCGTTTTTCTTAAGAACCAGCACCGGATTAGCCAACCACACTTGATGAAAGACCTCCATGATAAACCCTGCGGCCAACAACCGAGCTACCTCTTCACCGATAGCCTTACGCCTTTCTTCATTGAAGCGGCGGAGTAACTGCCGGACCGGTTTAAACTTCGAATCAATGTTAAGTGTGTGCTCAGCGAGTTCCCTCGGTACACCTAGCATGTCAAAAGGTTTCCATGCAAAGATGTCCCGGTTCTCACGGATGAACTCGATGAGCGCGCTTTCCTATTTGGGATCTAGGTTAGCGCTAATGCTAAATTGCTTGAATGAGTCGCCAGGAACAAAATCAATCATCTTAGTGTCTGTAGCCGATTTGAACTTCAACACCGGATCATGTTCCATAGTCGTCTTTTTCAAAGAGGTCATATCTGCCGGATCAACTTGCTCCTTATAGAATTTCAACTCCTCCGTGGCACAAACCGACTCAGCATAAGCCGCATCACCTTCCTCACACTCCAAAGCGATCTTTCTGCTTCCATGTACTGTGATAGTCTCCTTATGACCTGGAATTTTAAGCTGTAGATAAATATAACACGGCCTCGCCATGAACTTAGCATAAGTCGGCCGCCCAAACAGGGCGTGATACGGGCTTTTGATTTTTACCACCTCAAAAGTCAATGTTTCTGACCTTGAATCATAGTCATCTCCAAAAGCCACCTCTAAGGCTATCTTGCCCACTGGATATGCAGATTTACCAGGCACCACACCATGAAAAATGGTATTTGACGGTTTAACATTCTTATCTGTCAACCCCATACGGCGGAATGTATCATAATATAGGATATTGATACTACTTCCCCCATCCATGAGCACTTTGGTGAACTTGTAACCCCCAACTTGAGGGGCCACCACCAGGGGCAAGTGACCCTGATTGTCAACCCGAGGTGGGTGATCCTCTCTACTCCACAAAATGGGATGCTCAGACCAGCGCAAATACTGAGGCACTGCCGGTTCAACAGAGTTTACTGCCCTCTTGTGAAGCTTCTGATCACGCTTACACAAACTAGTAGTGAAGACATGATATTGCCCGATGTTTAACTGCTTGGGATTGCTCTGGTAACCCGACTGCTGTTGTTGCTGGTTCCCCTGATGGTTGTAACCTCCCTGGTTGCCTTGGTGCCCTTGATTGATGCGTCCAGTTTGGTTGCCTTGAAACCCTAAACCGGAACCGCCACCTCTGTAACCCGGCCTGTGTAAACCACCTCCTGAACAACCGGGCGGGCCATTCTCATACTGGAACATATTGGAGTTCTTGAAATCCCGCATGATATAATAGTCCTTCCAAAGATGCGATGCTGGCTTCTCCTTCGATCCATGCTTTGGACAGGGTTGATTTAACAGACGCTCCAAATTGGGGCCTGAACCTCCGCCCCTCTGGGGCTACTTTCCCTTACGTTGCTGGCCATTCTCCTGAGCATTGGTGTTAGCAACAAAGTCCAAGCTGCTGTCGGCCTTGCGCTTACCACTGTTCCCATGGCCTGCCAGATTATGCTACTGACCCTTGGCGTTGTCGTTCTTCTTCCCTTTCCCCGGTTTGTCCTCCTCTGAGTCCGGGTCCTTGGTACTATCTGAATCGGCATATTTAACCAAAGCGTCCATGAGCGTTGACATATCATTGCAGTGACGTTTGAGCCTCCCTAACTTCTGTTTGAGCGGCAGAAAACGGCAATTGCCCTCCAACGTTAGTACTGTGGTATCTGCATTGATACGATCCGATGAATGTAAAATTGCTGAGACCCGCTTGACCCAATGGGTCATGGACTCCCCCTCCTCTTGGACACAAGCGGCCAGATCCACGATTGACATGGGCTGCTTACAAGTATCTTTGAAGTTCTAGATAAACCGGTGCTTCAACTCAGCCCATGATCCGACGGAGTTAGTTGGTAAGATCTTCAACCAAGTACGAGCTGTTCCTTCCAACATCATGGTGAAGTATTTAGCACACATTGCCTCATCCACATCTAACATCTCCATTGCCATCTCATAGCTTTCAACCCATGCCTCTGGTTGTAAATCGGCGGTGTAATTTGGTACCTTACGAGGTCCCTTGAAGTCCTTGGGCAATCTCACATTACGCAAAGAGGGGGTGAGACATGGCACCCCTAAGGAACTGAATACCACACCTGGCTCTACTGAAGCGGTAGGGTGAACCGGAGTATGTTGACGTGCTCCGTGTCGAGCCGCTAGCTCGGCTCCCAACGCGCGCGGCCGTGATCCACAACATCCTGAGCGTTAGTACCTCCCCTGCCGGTTTTTGTCCTCGTGGCGAATTACGGTGGTGTGCACTGCTTGACATGGCCGGTTCATCCTCGACATGTCTGCTATAGCTCCTTCTTGGACGGGGAGTGGAATGAATCCTCTCACGACTGTGTGAATATGCCTGCTGCTGATTTAGCGCCGTTTGAAGGAGATCTCTGGCTCGACGTGCCTCAATCGCGACTGGTGATTCACCGTCAGTTGGGAGAGCTTCCAGGCATGAAGCGGTGGCCACAATATTGTCCAATGGGTTGGAATAATGCCCGGGAGGTGTTGGTACATACTGTGGCACAACGTTGTTCTGACGAGGTGGGTCCATCGTGCGTGGTTGAACCGGCGCTCCTGTTCCTGGTGCCTCCGCCCGGTTCAGTACTGGCTGGTGACTAGCTCCTGCTCCTGGTGTGTTGAAGAGATTTCGTGGCTCATAACCCGATGGGAGATGCGATCGGTACCTTCTTCTCAGGACCTCTTCGGAAGCGTTCTGATCCAGCCTAATCTAGTAGGCCTGTGCTTCCAATTCAGCCCATTCTGTAGCCATCCTAGCGTTCTCCGCCGATAGGTCCGCTTTAGCCTGGGCTATCTGATCCTTTACCTTCGTAATCTCCCCATTGTGCTGATCCTTGGCTGCTGCATCCACCTCTGCAGCCATTAATGTTGCCAAAGCGTCGAACAGGTCAGACAGGACCTGAGCCAGAGGCGGCGCAGAGTGTCCTGCCCCCGCCGGCATGGCTGTTATTGAACCGGAGAGCATTGTTGCAGCAGTTGATGAGTGAGGCGTTGACTGTGTACCGGCCATGAAGATAGCGGCCCGGTTTGGCAGATCAGGGGGGTTCGGAATACTGTTGCCCTCGGATCCCCCACCAATCCGGCCATCTTGTAACTGATAGAGCAATTCGGTCTCTCCAGAAGACTCGTCGTTGGAACAGACAACGGTTTCTCCATCGGACGCCGGTCCGTCCTCGTATTCTGCTCCATGGATAGCACCTACGAAGACATGCTTCATCACAGGCTGAACCGGCGAAGAACTTGTACACTGAGCCGTTTCGATGATGTCGGTGCAGGTGTCCGGCTCAGGGGCCGGTTCGCCAATCCTGCCGATGAAGACGTGAATCCCACCAAAGGGGACCCGGTACCCATATTCAATTGAATCGGCCTCGGGACCCCATCTTGCGTTGTCGATGTAGAGCTTGCCGCGATGACTCTTCGTCATCCGGCCCACAGCGTATCCCTTGAGTCCGTCAAAGCTGCCCTTCAAGAACTCGGAACCATCGTGCGATAGCCCCACGGTGGGCGCCAACTATCGTGGGTTTGTCACGGCAGATGTCCTTGTGAAAGGACTTAGTCATGGAGCCATCGCAACGGGTTAACTTAAAGGGGTTAAACCGGACAAGGGGACATGGAGAGTTTATACTAGTTCGGCCCCTTCGATGAAGGTAAAAGCCTATGTCTAGTTGTGATTGGTATTGCTTAGGTTTTGAAGACCAGGGAGCGAATCCGCTTTGTCTGGCTCTCGAGTTGTTGTCTGTCCGCTCAACCGCTGCCGGGTCGTCCCCTTATATACATGGGTGGCGCCCGTCGGTTTACAGAGTCCCGAAGCCGGATCATAAACGTTTTCAGTTCGGTCTCTACACTTCCTATCTTACAAAGCAAGTTACATGATTAAGCCGGTTTACATCTACAGGCCTTAACTCACTTCTGGGCCTTGGGCCTTTGTAAAGCGCCATGGGCTTCTAATCTTCATAAAGTTAATCCGGCTACTCCTGGCCGGTTTACGTCCAGTAGTAATATCCCCAACAGGACCTAAATACCCTATTTAAGGTAAAATAGCATAAAACAATATAGACCCTGACTCTCCATTATGGACAATGGAGATCATCCTGTCTCCAATTCTTGCGCTTCGCTTCCTTTTGCTTCCAAGAACCTCCTTACGACTGTCCATACATTTTTTACATCCTTTGATTTGCATGTCTCCACTTCTTTTAGAAATCTGGTATGGACAGTTGAGATTCGTAGGATGACCTGGCTGTATGTTCAAAACATTAAGGCTACCTTTCTGATACATCAAATGAGGCACACAATTCTCTGGGATTATCTGTTGAAAAACATAGTAATAACTTCATAGTTAGCAATGATGTACTAGTTTTAGAAGTATGCAAAAGATGCACGGATGTCGTAATAGTAAAAAATCTTACCAGGGTATCTCCATGGTAGTTACCGTAGTTGAACACATGCACTAGTGGCACGTATTTACCATAATGTTGAGGAGTTTGATTGTAGATATTGTAATTCTCAATGTCAGTACAAAATCCGACCAGATGATTTTTCTCCTTGTAAGTTGTTAATTCGGAGCCATCGGTGTAGTGGGTTTTGTCTACCATCTCCCGCACATTCTTTGAACAATGAAAATAAGTTGTCAATGGAAATAAGCTGTCAACTATTTTTAAATAAACAATATAAATTAGCTAATATCTATGTTTGAGAAACTCACATAGAGGTAGAATTGGAGGCGTATCAACAAGGACCCAAATGTCCATATTGTCTTGCTCGATTTTAGGATCACCAAGATCCATGGTGACAAGCATAGCCTCATCAAAACCATACATCTTGCAAAATGATTCCCAATTTTTGCAACCAAAATGGGTTACGCTCCTAGAATTATACATATTTACTTCAAAATCCACATCGTGATGAGTCCTTAGGTGAATTTTCTTTGTTTCAAAAATTTCATGGTCTTCAAAATCCATCCTCTCCAAGACATAGCGTCTTGCATGGCATGGGATAAGCTCTACTCGAATTGTAAAAGATGAAAATTACACGTTGAAATAGTTGAAGTCATGCTTAATTATGAAAATAACACTTGTCGTCGTTGTGTACCGTCTCAACTTCGAAGGTCTCCTCGAGCTTAATGCTGAAGCGCCTATCATCATCCAGGTGAGGCATGTCGCACAGACCTCGATCATCGTGGCACCAGCCACACTCCCCCGGGAGACTTTCGTCATCCGATGACGACATATCCTACGTTCATAATTCAAAACTACATCATCTCTTGCGCTGGGTCCAATAAGATAATCCATAGTGTGGTGAAAACACGCCCTTCGAACTGGTTTGAGATATTGGTGAATGGAGATGGTCTAAGATTTTCAGTAGTAAGAAGTGAAGTGGTAATTTTGAGAGCAAATGGTTAGGATGAGTGGTTCATGTTTCCTGTTTAGCTTTACAATAGAATATTGTTAGTCATGCACACTTGTGCATTTTCAGCCAGGCCCAGTGGAGTTGGACTAAAAACATTTCTTTCTTTAAGCCTGCTACATCCATCTCAAGTATTTATGGTCAAGGGTTAGCAGGGCCATCCAAATAGAATATGTGGTATGGGCTTTTTTAGTAGGTCATCCTACCAGATTAGGGTTTATCGATGACGAGCAACTGACATTAGTAATAACTATGAGTTGATATCACACTTCTATATGTATAACACAAGAGGCCGTGGATCCTACTTACTTAAGTACTAAGATACCCTGGCCCATGCATTAGTCGCAAGTACCCCATATGTCCTAGTTTTAGTGAAGTCATGCTAAAATTTATGGAAAATTTCAGCATGACCTTTGCTGAAAATAGGACATACGGAGTACCCAAATTTGCCGGAACGGAAGTTAATTGACATTCCGGCAAACTCAAGGGCCTCTCGGGGTACCTGCAAAATCATCATGACACGATGGTCGGAGACAAAACCCAGCAAACTAGCACCAGAATATGCCTCTACTTTCATATGGATGAAAAGGCCACAGACCATATGGTCCTCTGCTTTCATTTCTATTGAAGCAAAGGCAAATATCTCTGAAGTCTGAACTAAAGCACGGTTTCCTTGCTAATGATCCACAATCCCACACTACTGAATGGGTTTTGGTAGAACCAAAACAGACATCACAGGAGAGAAGTCCCAGTGGACAAGTCAGAATGGCATAAAAACATGATTGCATACATTAGGGCAGATGTGATTTTGGTACAGCTACACTACTGCAGGCTGCATACATTCAGTCATTCTAAAATTTATTTTAGTCTAATCCTAAAATTCATAACTAGCAGATCTTCAACACTCCTAAAATACATACATTAGGGAAGATGTGAATAAGAACTCTGTCTAGCATGGCCACTGACCTGTGGATGGCATCTAGACAACACACACACATAAAGTACATCACACACACATACAGTTTACTTATCATCTTTTTTAAAACTTAACAAGGTTCATGATTCAGAAATTCCAATGGTTCTGAACTTAAATGATTCAGAACACGATTTAGTTACAAGGTTCAGAACTTAAATGTGGTCTCCAACTTAAATCCAGTAACAAGGGAGAGCAAAAACCTTTTGCTGCTGCTGGAGGAGAACGGAGAAGGCCGGTTGTTTGGTTGCAGAACATGACCAAATCTCCAGGCCTGTGCTGCTGCAACCGCAACCGCAACTTCAATTTTCAAGTTTTACTCAAATTTTCAATCAAACATTACAGTTTGGATCCTCACCTTTGCTGGGTGGCGAAGGCAGGGATGGTTGCTCCTGCTGATGGGGGAAAGTAGAGAGCTTCTACTGGCTCGAGGGAGGTGCGCCGGAGAGCGAGGTGGAGGAGGTTGGCGGCGAGGCGGGGCCGGCGGCGGCGCTGGAACCCTAGCTCGGGGAGGAAACACATGATTCGGGGCTACGACGGTAGTGGCTTGCTGTCCAGTGGAGGGTGGTGGATGGTTGGGAGGAGGGGGAGGGAGGCGGCACTGGTGGATGGTTCGTTGGGGGCGGCGACGGTGTTGGTGGATGCTTGGGAGCGGCGGCGGTGGTGGATGCTCGGGGGTGGCGGCGGGCTAGGGATTTGATCTGGTGCGGGGGCGAGGGGGAAAGGGATAGAAGGGGGAAAGGCATAGCAATGGCGCACCTCCAAGGGGTGCGCCATAAGTACATCCATATCAATGGCGCACCACCGAGGGGTGCGCCATAAGTAACTTTTTCGCCATTAGTAACTTTTATTATTATTATTTTATTGATAACAATGGCGCACCTCATTTGTGAATTGGTAAAACATTTATGAATGTGAAAAAATATTACCAAACTCAATACTTTTTGTGAGTTAGAAATTCAATACCAGAATAAACACATAAATAAATATTCATGAGTTCAAAAATATAATTGTTACTAGTGGCGCACCTAGGTTGTCGTCGGCGGCGGCGGAGCGGGGGAGGGTGCGGTGGGTCGTCGGTGGTGGTGGAGCGGGGGAGGGTGCGGGGGGGCTCGGCGGCGAGGGGGGGATAGCGATCGAGATGGAGGGGGATCTGATGCTCCAATTCTCCGGTGGGGCGGCATAGTGGGTCTGGGCTCCGAGGCTCCAAGTCACCGGCAGGGCGGTGCAGTGGGTTTCGGTCGGGGCGGCGCAGTGGGTCTGGGCGCCGCGGGTTTCTAGGGTTTGGAGGGTTGGGAAGGCGAGGGAGGGGTGAGTGGGGGCGGCGGAGCCCGGGAGCAAGGTCGCTGGTGGGTGGAAGGAGATCGGTAGTGGTGGCGGGAGGCGGGGGGCGAGATGGGTCGGCGCAGTATGGGTGGGGGTGGGGGGATTGGGGGAAGAAAGGGGGTTGGTGAGGGGGGGCTTAGCAATGAAGCACCCCCTAGCGGTGCGCCATTAGAAAAAAAAATTGGATAGCAATGGCGCACCCCCTAGAGGTGTGCCATTAGTAATCTTTTTTTGGATAGCAATGGCGCACCACAAGGTGGTGCGCCATTAGTAGTTTTGCAAAAAAATGAAAGTAGTGGTGCACGTGGTGAGTGGTGTGCCATTACTAGTTAAACTAGTAATGGAGGACTGTTACCTGGTGCGACATTAGTATTTTTGGCAAAAAAAAAATTATGTTAGTAGTGGCGCACCATTGGTGTGGTGCGCCATTAGTGTGCTAGACACTAATGGCGCACTGGCACATGGTGCGCCACTGCTATATAGTAGTGGCGCACCACATGTATGGTGTGCCATTAGTGTCCATATTATCTATAGCCCTTTTCCTAGTAGTTTTACGCATGGAAGAGGTGTAACACCCCGGATATGACTTTCCCAATTTGTACTCCAACTCTTGCCGTTTCCGGCGTTAAGTTATTTTATTGTCTCGGGTTCGGGTTTTTGTCTTCATGTGTTGTTGTCGTTGTCATGCATCTCATATCATGTCATCATGTGCATTGCATTTGCATACGTGTTTCATCTCATGCATTCGAGCATTTTCCCCGTTGTCCGTTTTTGCATTCCGGCGCTTCGTTCTCCTCCGGTGGTCATTTCTAGCTTCCTTTCGTGTGTGGGGATTAAACATTTCCGGATTGGACCGAGACTTGCCAAGCGGCCTTGGTTTACTATCGGTAGACCGCCTGTCAGTTTCGTATCATTTGGACTTCGTTTGATACTCCAACGGTTAACCGAGGGACCGAAAAGGCCTCGTGTGTGTTGCAGCCCAACACCCCTCCAATTTGGCCCAAAGCCCACCTAAACCCTCTCCATCTCCTAGAGCATTCGATCACAATCGTGTGGCCGAAAACCGCACCTCATTTGGACTCTCCTAGCTCCCTCTACCTATAAAATAGCATCTTCCCCGAAATTTTCGGGTCAAACCCTACCCTAACCTTCCCCTCGCGCTGCCGGACGTTTCCCCTCCACCGACGGACGTGTCCGCCGCCACGTGGCAGCCTCCCATACGCCGCCTCCCTCTCTCTCCACCGGCGCCGCCGAAGCCCGCCGCGGCCCGCGGGAGGCCCTCCCTGGCCCGGAGCGCAGCGCCGCCCGCCTCCCTCATCGCCCGAGCCGGCCGGCTCCTCCAAGTCCGGCGCCACAGCTCGGCATCTCCGGCGCGCCGCCCCGCCGCGCAAGCCCGCGCCCCGCGCCGCCTCTCCGCCCGACGTCGCCGCCATCGCGGCCGGACCTCACCGCCACCGCATCGCCGCACGGCGCCGGCCTCCTCCTCCTCTCCCTCGACGCCGTCCCCGCCTTCAACTCCGGCCAGCACGCTCCGGCGAGCTCGCTCTGGCCGACCTCGGATTGCGTGCCCCCGATCCAGATCTGGAATATTAGGGTTGATCTCGTTTTTTTCCCTAAGTCCCTAATCCATGTGCCCTTCTTCATCATGCCGTAACTTTGCATCCATATCTCCGATTCATGCATATAGCATATCAAAATGTTCATCTCAGAGAGTACATCATTTCATTCCATTGCATCATTTTCATTTGAGTTCATCTTGATCCCGAAATGCTGTTAGAAGAGGGCTACTTGAGATAATTGTCAGATCTGCTGCTCCATTTAGCTTTTTGTCATTTTTGCCATGATTATTGTGTGCATGATATGCCCATGAGTTCTACATATGTTTTGTTGAGGGTTTTGTCTTCTTTCCAGAGGTGCAACCCTTGTATTTTTGTGATGTGTGTGGTGACTAGCACAAGCTTGCAAAGTGGTGCACTTGGTAATTCTGTTTTCAGGGACTTAGCAATTCTACTAAGAGCTATTTATCTCATATGGCCATATGTTCATGTAGTTTTCCTAGTGATCCGTGCCTCTTTTGAGGATGATCAGTAAGGATGTTTTGTTAATCTTGTAGTTCTCTATCCATCCTTGTCTTTGTTTGCAATTATGGAGCACCCTAGCTTGAGTCAATCGAGCTCTACTTTTGCTACTTTGTGAATCTGGGCAGATTGTCAACTTGTTTGCAATTTTGCCGGTGTTGTTGTAGTTGATTTGTGCATGCTATGTTATTGTTCTTGCCATGTATAGCTTGCATTTTGTGTATTCTTTATGGGTGTATGATTAGCTTATCATGACTTGCTCCATATTGAGTGCATCGAGCTCGTAAACATGCCTACTTGAGATCTGTTTCAGCATGTTGTAGTTTTCACTAAGTCTGTGATCTGATTATGTTTTTGCTATGTTCACATGCTTGCAATTGTATTTTCTGATCCCTTTTGGCTCAAGGTCACTAAGGGATTTTTGTTAAGCTCTTTGAGTAGCTCCATGACATGCTTTACTTTGCCATGTTCAGTTCATGTAGCATATAGTTTTGTTGCTCCGAATAGTGCTACCTGATCTGAAATTCCAGACAAGTGTTAATTTCACTAAGTCTGAGATCTGTTTGCCATTTGCATTTTTGCCATGCTTGTTTGAACCTGTTAATGGATAAATTGGCCGTAGCTCAGTGCTAGACTTTTGTTAAGCATCTTGATTGCATCCCTGTCATGTATTTTGTTGTCATGTTTGGGTGCTGTAGCATGTTCATTTCATTGCTTTTAGATGGTTACTTGCTGTAAATCGCAGACCGGTGTCATATTTGAATCGCTTGCCATTTCCAAACCGTAACTCCGATTCCGGCGTTCTTTATATCGTTTTCAAGAAATTTCATCTCATATTTCCAGTGGCAAACTTGAATTTCTAAGTTGAGGCCAGGTTCTTGCATTTCCTGTCATATCTTGCATATGCATCCCGCATCGCATCCCGCATAGCATATCATCCTTGCATCATATTGTTTGATCCTTGCACGCGGTTGATTGTGTCCTTGTTGCTTGTTTTTCTTGTTTGGGTAGAGCCGGGAGACGAGTTCGCTAACGAGGAGCCCGTTGAGTTTGCTTTCGAGGATCCAGTCAACTCTGACAACTGTGCAGGCAAGATGATCATACCCTCGAAATCACTACTATCTTTGCTATGCTAGTTTGCTCGCTCTTTTGCTATGCCAATGCTACGATGCCTACCATTTTCTTTCAAGCCTCCCAAATTGCCATGTCAAACCTCTAACCCACCATGTCCTAGCAAACCGTTGATTGGCTATGTTACCGCTTTGCTCAGCCCCTCCGATAGCGTTGCTAGTTGCAGTTGAAGGTTGGAGACCGTTCCTTGTTGGAACATTTATTTACTTGTTGGGATATCACTATATTATCTTGTTATCTTAATGCATCTATATACATGGAAAAGCATGGAAGGCTCGGCCTCTGGCCTAGTGTTTTGTTCCACTCTTGCCGCCCTAGTTTCTGTCATATCGGAGTTATGTTCCCGGATTTTGCGTTCCTTACGCGGTTGGGTTATAATGGGAACCCCTTGACAGTCCGCCTTGAATAAAACTCCTCCAGCAATGCCCAACCTTGGTTTTACCATTTGCCACCTAGCCTTTTCCCTTGGGTTTCGCGGACTCAAGGGTCATCTTATTTTAAACCCCCTGGGCCAGTGCTCCTCTGAGTGTTGGTCCAACCTAGAGCACCGTGTGGGGCCGTCCCTTGGCAACTTGGGTTACGTTGGCTC
Source organism: Triticum urartu (assembly GCF_003073215.2). Taxonomy (NCBI): domain Eukaryota; kingdom Viridiplantae; phylum Streptophyta; class Magnoliopsida; order Poales; family Poaceae; genus Triticum; species Triticum urartu. The sequence continues at coordinate 134,846,012 of NC_053023.1, read as the reverse complement.
CCGTACGCTTAGCTTATCCGGTGTGCCCTGAGAACAAGATATGTGTAGCTCCTATCGGGATTTGTCGGCATAGCGGGTGGTGTTGCTGGACTTGTTTTACCATTGTCGGAGTTGTCTTGAAGAACCGAGATACCGAGTCTGATCGGAACGTCTTGGGAGGAGGTCTATTCCTTCGTTGACCGTGAGAGCTTGTCATGGGCTAAGTTGGGACTCCCCTGCAGGGTTTTGAACTTTTGAAAGCCGTGCCCACGGTTATGGGCAGATGGGAATTTGTTAATGTCCGGTTGTAGATAACTTGAACCTTAACTTAATTAAAAGGAATCAACTGAGTGTGTTACCGTGATGGCCTCTTCTCGGCGGAGTCCGGGAAGTGGACACGGTGTTGGAGTAATGTTTGCGCAGGTTGTCCTCTAGTTTCTCGCTCACGCTGTGCCTCCTCTTCTCGCTCTCTTTTGCGAATAAGTTAGCCACCATACTTTGCTAGTCGCTTGCTGCAGCTCCACCTATATTTATCTTGCCTTACCTATAAGCTTCAATAGTCTTGATCGCGAGGGTGCGAGATTGCTGAGTCCCTGTGGCTCATAGATTACTATTACACCAGATGCAGGGCCTGATGATTCCGCTCCAGGAGACGCGCTTGAGCTCAAGTGGGAGTTCGACGAGGACTCTCAACGTTACTATGTTTCCTTTCTTGATGATCAGTAGTGGTGCCCAGTTGGGGTGATCGGGACCGTGTCGCTTTTTGGGTTATCTTTTATTGTGGCGTCGTAGTCGGGCCATGAGTGTTTGGTTGATGTAATGTTATTTATGTACTTGATTGACGTGGCGAGTGTAAGCCAACTATGTTATCTCCCCTTTTATTATCATATTACATGGGATGTTGTGAAGATTGCCTAACTTGCGACATATGCCTTCAATGCGATTATGCCTCTAAGTCGTGCCTCGACACGTGGGAGATATAGTCGCATCGAGGGTGTTATAAGTTGGTAATCAGAGCCTTCCCCGACCTTAGGAGCCCCATTGCTTGATCGTTTTTAGCGGCCGAGTTGTGTCTAGAAAAATGTTTTGAGTCAATTAGGAATTATATATCAGAGAGTTTAGGAATTCTTTTTACTTCCCAGTCTCCTCTTCGCTCTGGTAAGACATCCTGACGTAGAGTTTTGACTCTTCTCTTCTCAAATTTCACTAAAAAAAAATTTGGATCACGCGGGTATCTTGGAATCGTTCCGATGGTTTTATGATGAGAACATTGTCTTGGTGCCTCCTATCAGGGGTTTAGTGGAAGTGTCCCGGGGAGTTGAGCTCTGAGGTGTTGTCGTCATAATTTTATCGTTGCAGTTCTGGAATACCTGAGTTTAGTACGCCGACATCGAAAATCTCTTTTATGCAGTTCGTTGGTGAGATAACCTCGACGCCACCCAGTACTAGGGCGGGAGTTCCGGAGTATCGCCATAACTTGTATAACGGATGCTTTTCGAAGGTTGAGGTAGATGGTTTCCGAAGGTTTCTTGGTTATGTGTTGAAGGATGGATACAGCTGGATGTAGGATTTGCTAGATTTGGGTGAGATATTATGCTTCCCCTGTATCCCCAACACCTGATTGCATAACCGGAAAGGTTCGGGAGTTTCATAGGTGGGAATTCTAGTAGCTCTAGTTCTTCTTCCACGGATATTGGTTTGAGATTGGGATTTCTTATCGATTATTCGTTCTTGATCCGTACCTTGTTGATTTATTTCTCTACCTAAATTCTAAGTGGCTTCTCAATTTATGGATATGTGACCATTTCAAGAGGAATGCATTCGTTCATTTTGTTCGGATGTCAAGACTATATGTTGCAATTTTCATTCCGTTGGATTTAGCTTCAATATTTGTCTATCAATGTGCTAATGGATGTCAACCTCTTCAGGATGGCTCCTCCAATGCGCACGACTCCGAATCCTGATCCGCCACCACCTCCACCTCCTCCGGAGGCATGGCAAGCTGTGATGGCCGCAACCAATGCAAACACACAGTTGATCATGCAAATTCTCCAAGAGCGCAATCAAGGCAACCAAGGGAACCAAGGCAACAATCAGAATCACTTTGCTACACTCAACCAGTTCCTTGCTAATGGGCCAAAGACTTTCAGCAATTGTGTTGAGGCAACCGATGCTGACGATTGGCTTGTGGATCTGTGCAAGCATTTCGAGTGCAGTAACGTCAGGCCTGAGGACTTTGTTAAGTTCGCTTCCTTCCAACTCAAAGATCAAGCTGCAGAATGGTTCCAGCAGTACAAGGACTCCAGAGGTGGATGTGTTATCACTTGGGATGAATTCCGTCGAGATTTCCGAGCTCATAGTATTCCCCAGAGCGTGGTTGAAAGCAAGCGTGAGGAATTCCGCAACCTGAAGCAAGGCTCTTTGTCTGTCTATGACTACAACAAGTTGTTTCAGAAGCTCGCCCGCTTTGCTATGAAGGACGTACCTGATGAGAAGAGCATGATATATCAGTTCAGGGGTGGTTTTAGAGAAGAAATTCAGCTCGCTCTTGTTCTCTTTGAGCTCTTGAGATACGATGAGTTCTGCAACATGGCATTGAAGCAAGAGGCCGCTCAGTTGAGGTGTGATGCTTCCAAGAAGCGAGTCAGAGATGTTACTCCTTCTTCCTCTACTCAAGTGGCCAAGTAGCAGAAGTTTTGGCTTCCTCCTCCTCCGTTTCGTCAGCCGTATCAGCAGAAGAGCAAAGGTGGCAGTGGATCTTCCCGCCCACCCAACCCTGGCTTTCAGAACAAGACTTCATCTCAAGCTCCAAGATCGAGTGTTCCGTATCACCGTCCGCTTTCAGAGGTCACGTGCAACAAGTGCCAACAGAAGGGTCACTATGCTAACAAGTGTTTCAACCAGAGGCGCCTTCCTCCTCCTCCTGTCAGATCGGCAAGTACAGCTATGGTCAAGCATAACCCCAAGCACGCTAAGGTCAACTTGCTGAGTGCAGCTCAGGCAGAGGATTCATCAGATGTCATCATGGGTAACTTTCCAGTTAACTCTATTCCCGCAAAAGTTCTTTTTGACACTGGTGCATCGCATTGTTTCATGTCAAGATCATTTGTTTCCAAGCATGACTTTGTTTCACAAATGTTGGGTAAACCTATGGGAGTGGTTTCTCCGGCTAAGTCTATGAGGGCTACTTCAATAGTCCCGGATGTTTCTATCATGTTGGGTGATTTCAAGTTTCTGGCTTCTCCAATGGTTCTTGGTAACTCGGATATTGATCTTATTCTCGGAATGGATTGGCTTTCTAAGCACAAGGCTCAGCTTGATTGTGCAGCCAGGCAGATTCAATTGACTCATTCGTCTAAGGATGTAATTGTGTTTGCCGCTCGTATTGATACCATCCGTCTATTTTCTCTCAATGAGAAGGGCGAACTGGATGCTATCTCGCAAATTCCAGTCGTTTGCGAATATCAAGACGTCTTTCCAGAAGAGCTTCCAGGAATGCCTCCGCACCGGCCAGTTGAATTCGTTATTGATCTTGAGCCCGGCACGGAACCTGTGTGCAAACGTCCTTACAAGCTCGGACCTGAAGAGTTGAAGGAGCCGAAGAAGCAACTCGATATTCAAGAGAAAATGGGTCTCATCCGGCCTAGTTCTTCTCCGTGGGGTTGTGGTGTTCTTTTTGTGAAGAAGAAGGATGGAACGGACCGGCTTTGTGTTGATTACCATCCTTTGAACAAGAAGACCATCAAGAACAAATACCCACTTCCCAACATCGATGAGCTGTTCGAACAACTCAAAGGTGCCCAAGTATTCTCCAAGCTTGATCTCCGTATGGGTTATCATCAGATTCGAATCCGTGAGCAAGATATTCCCAAGACGGCTTTCAGGACAAGCTTTGGTTCATATGAATACACTGTTATGTCTTTTGGCCTCGTCAACGCTCCTCCGACGTTCTCTCGTATGATGAACTTCATCTTCAACGCCTACACCAATGACTTCGTTTTGGTCTATCTCGACGACATTTTGGTTTTCTCGAAGAACAAGGAATATCATGCCAAGCACTTGCGTTTGGTACTCGATAAGCTCAGAGAACATCAGTTCTACGCCAAGTTCTCCAAGTGTGAATTTTGGCTCGATGAGGTTCTTTATCTTGGTCATATCATCTCTGCCAAGGGCATTGCCGTGAATCCTGAGAAGGTGTCTGCAATTGTGAATTGGGAACCTCCTCAGAACGTGAAGCAACTCCGTAGCTTCATCGGTCTCGCAAGCTATTGCCGAAGATTCGTTGAAAACTTTTCTAAGATCGCGAAGCCTCTCTCAAATCTTCTCCAGAAGCACGTCAAGTACGTTTGGTCTCCGGAGTGTGACATTGCTTTCAACACTTTGAAAGAGAAATTGATCACTGCTCTAGTTCTGACTCCGCCTGATGAATCCAAGCCGTACGAGGTCTTTTGTGATGCCTCTCTCCAAGGTCTTGGCGCAGTATTGATGCAAGAGAAGAAAGTTGTTGCTTATACCTCTCGCCAGTTGAAGCCTAATGAGAAGAACTACCCCACTCATGATCTCGAGTTGGCGGCAGTTGTGCATGCTCTTTTGACTTGGAGACATCTCTTATTGGGAAGAAAAGTGGACATTTTCACTGATCACAAGAGTCTCAAGTACATCTTCACTCAGCCTAATCTCAATCTCAGGCAAAGTCGATGGGGCGAAATGATTCAAGAGTATAATCCGAGTATCGAGTATACTCCAGGCAAGGCCAATGTGATTGCTGACGCATTGAGTAGAAAAGATTATTGCAACAGTCTGATTCTCAAGCCTTATCAACCCGAGCTTTGTGAAGCTTTCCGCAAACTTAATCTGCAAGTTGTTCCTCAAGGTTTCCTCGCCAACCTTCAAGTCTCTCCTACCTTGGAAGACCAGATTCGCCAAGCCCAGCTTCTTGATGCTATGGTGAAAAAGGTGAAGATTGGGATTGCCAAGAGTCAACCCGAGTACAAGTGCTACTGCCTTGATGACAAGGACACTCTCTTCTTTGAAGATCGTATTGTTGTACCCAAAGGTGACCTCCGTAAAGTGATCATGAACGAGGCTCATAATTCTCTCCTCTCCATCCACCCTGGGAGCACGAAGATGTATCAGGACCTCAAGCAGGCTTATTGGTGGACTCGAATGAAGCGCGAGATTGCTCAATTCGTGAATGAATGTGATGTCTGCAGAAGAGTGAAGGCAGAACACCGAAGGCCAGCTGGTCTCCTCCAACCTCTTGCCATTCCAGAATGGAAGTTTGACCACATTGAAATGGACTTCGTGACTGGGTTTCCAAAGTCCAAGCGTGGCAATGATGCTATATTCGTTGTCATCGAGAAACTCACCAAAGTGGCTCATTTTCTGCCTATCAAAGAGTCGACACTGCAGCTCAATTGGCGGAACTCTATACCTCTCGTATTGTCTCTCTCCACGGTATTCCACAAGTGATCTCTTCAGACTGTGGCAGCATCTTTACATCCAAGTTTTGGGATTCTTTTCAGAAGGCCATGGGCACCAACATCCGCTTCAGCACAGCTTTCCATCCTCAAACTAGTGGTCAAGTCGAGCGTGTCAACCAGATTCTTGAAGATATGCTCAGGGCTTGTGTGATCTCCTTCGGCATGAAGTGGGAGGATTGTCTTCCTTATGCTGAATTCTCCTACAACAACAGTTTTCAAGCAAGTTCGGGCAAGGCCCCATTTGAAATTCTGTATGGCAGGAAATGCCGTACCCCTCTCAACTGGTCTAAAACCGGTGAACGTCAGCTTTTGGGAAATGACATAATCACAGAGGCAGAGGAAATGTGCAAAGTCATTCGAGATAACCTCAAAGCAGCCCAATCCTGCCAGAAGAGCTACTATGATAGTAAGCACTGTGATTTGGCTTTCGAGATCGGAGATCATGTTTACCTCCGCGTCTCTCCTATGAAAGGTACTCGTCGCTTCGGTATCAAAGGGAAGCTTGCCCCCAGATACATGGGACCTTTCAAGATTGTAAGCAAGAGAGGCGACCTCGCCTATCAACTCGAGCTTCCTTCAAACTTTGCAAATGTTCATGACGTGTTCCATGTCTCTCAGCTCCGAAAGTGCTCCAAGACTCCTGACCGCACCGTCAACTTCGAGGACATTGAGCTCCAAGAAGTTCTCTCTTATGGTGAGCACACAGTTGCTATTCTTGAAGAGACTGAACGCAAGACTCGCAATAAGTCAATCAAATTTCTCAAAGTCAAGTGGTCACACCATTCCGACCATGAAGCTACCTAGGAATGCGAGGATCACCTCCGTTCTGAGTACCTGGCGTTCTTTCAGTCCTAGATCTCGGGACGAGATCCTTTCGTAGTGGTGCAGTGTTGTAACACCCCGGATATGACTTTCCCAATTTGTACTCCAACTCTTGCCGTTTCCGGCGTTAAGTTATTTTATTGTCTCGGGTTCAGGTTTTTGTCTCCGTGTGTTGTTGTCGTTGTCATGCATCTCATATCATGTCATCATGTGCATTGCATTTGCATACGTGTTTCATCTCATGCATTCGAGCATTTTCCCCGTTGTCTGTTTTGCATTCCGGGGCTTCGTTCTCCTCCGGTGGTCATTTCTAGCTTTCTTTCGTGTGTGGGGATTAAACATTTCCGGATTGGACCGAGACTTGCCAAGCAGCCTTGGTTTACTATCGGTAGACCGCCTGTCAAGTTTCGTATCATTTGGACTTCGTTTGATACTCCAACGATTAACCGAGGGACCGAAAAGGCCTCGTGTGTGTTGCAGCCCAACACCCCTCCAATTTGGCCCAAAACCCACCTAAACCCTCTCCATCTTCTAGAGCGTTCGATCACGATCGCGTGGCCGAAAACCGCACCTCATTCGGACTCTCCTAGCTCCCTCTACCTATAAAAATAGCATCTTCCCCGAAATTTTCGGGTCAAACCCTACCCTAACCTTCCCCTCGCGCCACCGGACGTTTCCCCTCCACCGACGGACGTGTCCGCCGCCGTGTCTGCCGCCACGTGGCCGCCTCCCATACGCCGCCTCCCTCTCTCTCCACCGGCGCCACCGAAGCCAGCCACGGCCCGCGGGAGGCCCTCCCCGGCCCGGAGCGCAGCGCCGCCTGCCTCCCTCATCGCCCGAGCCGGCCGGCTCCTCCAAGTCCGGCGCCGCCGCCCGCCATCTCCGGCGCGCCGCCCCGCCGCGCAAGCCCGCGCCCCGCGCCGCCCCGCCGCCCGACGTCGCCGCCACCGCGGCCGGACCTCGCCGCCACCACGCCGCCGCACGGCGCCGGCCTCCTCCTCCTCTCCCTCGACGCCGTCCCCGCCTTCAACTCCGGCCAGCATGCTCCGACGAGCTCGCTCCGGCCGACCTCGGATTGCATGCCCCCGATCCAGATCTGGAATATTAGGGTTGATCTCGTTTTTTCCCTAAGTCCCTAATCCATGTGCCCTTCTTCATCATGCCGTAACTTTGCATCCGTAGCTCCGATTCATGCATATAGCATATCAAAATGTTCATCTCAGAGAGTACATCATTTCATTACAGTGCATCATTTTCATTTGAGTTCATCTTGATGCCCGAAATGCTATTAGAAGAGGTCTACTTGAGATAATTGTCAGATCTGCTGCTCCATTTAGCTTTTTGTCATTCTTGCCATGATTATTGTGTGCATGATATGCCCATGAGTTCTACATATGTTTTGTTAAGGGTTTTGTCATCTTTCCAGAGGTGCAACCCTTGTATTTTTGTGATGTGTGTGGTGACTAGCACAAGCTTGCAAAGTGGTGCACTTGGTAATTCTATTTTCAGGGACTTAGCAATTCTACTAAGTCCTTGAGCTGTTTATCTCATATGGCCATATGTTCATGTTGTTTTCCTAGTGATACGTGCCTCTTTTGAGGATGATCAGTAAGGATGTTTTGTTAATCTTGTAGTGCTATATCCATCCTTGTCTTTGTTTGCAATTATGGAGCACCCTAGCTTGAGACAATCGAGCTCTACTTTTGCTACTTTGTGAATCTGGGCAGATTGTCAACTTGTTTGCAATTTTGCCGGTGTTGTTCTAGTTGATCTGTGCATGCTATGTTATTGTTCTTGCCATGTCTAGCTTGCATTTTGTGTATTATTGATGGGTTTATGCTTAGCTTATCATGACTTGCTCCGTATTGAGTGCATCGAGCTCGTAAACATGCCTACTTGAGATCTGTTTCAGCATGTTCTAGTTTTCACTAAGTCTGTGATCTGATTATGTTTTTGCTATGTTCACATGCTTGCAATTGTATTTTATGATCCCTTTTGGCTCAAGGTCACTAAGGGATTTTTGTTAAGCTCTTTGAGTAGCTCCATGACATGCTTTACTTTGCCATGTTCAGTTCCTGTAGCATATAGTTTTGTTGCTCCGAAGAGTGCTACCTGATCTGAAATTCCAGACAAGTGTTAATTTCACCAAGTCTGAGATCTGTTTGCCATTTGCATTTTTGCCATGCTTGTTTGAACCTGTTAATGGATAAATTGGCCGTAGCTCAGTGCTGGACTTTTGTTAAGCATCTTGATTGCATCCCTGTCATGTATTTTGTTGTCATGTTTGGGTGTTGTAGCATGTTCATTTCGTTGCTTTTAGATGGTTACTTGCTGTAAATCGCAGACCGGTGTCATATTTGAATCGCTTGCCATTTCCAAACCGTAACTCCGATTCCGGCGTTCTTTATATCGTTTTCAAGCGATTTCATCTCATCTTTCCAGTGGCACACTTAAATTTCTAAGTTGAGGCCAGGTTCTTGCATTTCCTGTCATATCTTGCATATGCATCCCGCATCGCATCCCGCATAGCATATCATCCTTGCATCATATTGTTTGATCCTTGCACGCGGTTGATTGTGTCCTTGTTGCTTGTTTGTCTTGTTTGGGTAGAGCCGGGAGACGAGTTCGCTAACGAGGAGCCCGTTGAGTTTGCTTTCGAGGATCCAGTCAACTCTGACAACTGTGCAGGCAAGATGATCATACCCTCGAAATCACTACTATCTTTGCTATGCTAGTTTGCTCGCTCTTTTTCTATGCCAATGCTATGATGCCTACCATTTGCTTTCAAGCCTCCCAAATTGCCATGTCATACCTTTAACCCACCATGTCCTAGCAAACGGTTGATTGGCTATGTTATCGCTTTGCTCAGCCCCTCTTATAGCGTTGCTAGTTGAAGGTGAAGATTGGAGACCGTTCCTTGTTGGAACATTTATTTACTTGTTGGGATATCACTATATTATCTTGTTATCTTAATGCATCTATATACTTGGGAAAGGGTGGAAGGCTCGGCCTCTGGCCTAGTGTTTTGTTCCACTCTTGCCGCCCTAGTTTCCGTCATATCGGTGTTATGTTCCCGGATTTTGCATTCGTTACGCGGTTGGGTTATAATGGGAACCCCTTGACAGTCCGCCTTGAATAAAACTCCTCCAGCAATGCCCAACCTTGGTTTACCATTTGCCACCTAGCCTTTTCCCTTGGGTTTCGCGGACTCAAGGGTCATCTTATTTTAAACCCCCTGGGCCAGTGCTCCTCTGAGTGTTGGTCCAACCTAGAGCATCGTGCGGGGCCGTCCCTTGGCAACTTGGGTTACGTTGGCTCCCGTACGCTTAGCTTATCCGGTGTGCCCTGAGAACGAGATATGTGCAGCTCCTATCGAGATTTGTCAGCACAGCGGGTGGTGTTGCTGGACTTGTTTTACCATTGTCGGAGTTGTCTTGAAGAACCAAGATACCGAGTCTGATCGGAACGTCTTGGGAGGAGGTCTATTCCTTCGTTGACCGTGAGAGCTTGTCATGGGCTAAGTTGGGACTCCCCTGCAGGGTTTTGAACTTTCGAAAGCCGTGACCACGGTTATGGGCAGATGGGAATTTTTTAATGTCCGGTTGTAGATAACTTGAACCTTAACTTAATTAAAAGGAATCAACTGAGTGTGTTATCGTGATGGCCTCTTCTCGACAGAGTCCGGGAAGTGGACACGGTGTTGGAGTAATGTTTGCTCAGGTTGTCCTCTAGTTTCTCGCTCGCGCTTTGCCTCCTCTTGTCGCTCTCTTTTGCGAATAAGTTAGCCACCATACTTTGCTAGTCGCTTGCTGCAGCTCCACCTATATTTACCTTGCCTTACCTATAAGCTTCAATAGTCTTGATCGCGAGGGTGCGAGATTGCTGAGTCCCTGTGGCTCACAGATTACTATTACACCAGATGCAGGGCCTGATGATTCTGCTCCAGGAGACGCGCTTGAGCTCAAGTGGGAGTTCGACGAGGACTCTCAACGTTACTACGTTTCCTTTCCTGATGATCAGTAGTGGTGCCCAGTTGGGGTGATCGGGACCGTGTCGCTTGTTGGGTTATCTTTTATTTTGGCACCGTAGTCAGGCCATGAGTGTTTGGTTGATGTAATGTTATTTATGTACTTGATTGACGTGGCGAGTGTAAGCCAACTATGTTATCTCCCCTTTTATTATCATATTACATGGGATGTTGTGAAGATTGCCTAACTTGCGACATATGCCTTCAATGCGATTATGCCTCTAAGTCGTGCCTCGACACGTGGGAGATATAGTCGCATCGAGGGTGTTATAGGAGGGCACAATATGGGCATTCCGCCTCACCTTCTCCAGCAACCAGAATGTCTTTCGCCTCTCTCTTTACAGCCTTTATTACAACTGTGGTTCATCATTCTTTATATGGTGCTTCTGTAGTCTTTAGTATATGTACCTATGCATTGAATTATGGGTTCGTGGTTGAACCTTTATTTGTAATAAACATGGTCGGATATGAAATAAGTGATTTCCTACTTTCAAATACATAACATGTGATTTTTGAATTAGGGATTAATTGGTTTAATTATGGATTAAACAGGGATTACACTGCACATAGTTGCGAAAGTGAAACATCTGCGATATACGTGGAGATCAAAAACGTTTCTAGGATCCACTACGTGTGCGATCAATCTCCACTGCACACACGACTTTCTCTTGAAAACTGTTTGCGTTAGGCCACCTTGCGCAAACGTTTATCACATAAAAAGTGTGTGTGACGGACAGCCTTTGCCACACAGTTTCTTTCTATGCACCGTGTATGATGCATTCAATAACATAAACAATAAAATTATTAATATCGTGTGCAATGGCAACGCTATCACAAACGATTTAATGGGAAAAATTGTGTGTGATGTACCTGTTAACGGAAACATTTTCCTTAGAGCGACTGTGTGGGATGTACATACGAACGGAAACGTTTAGCGGGGACTGACTGTGTGGGATGTACATACGAACGAAAACATTTAGCGAGGACTGACTGTGTGGGATGTACTTGCGACTGGAAACAATTTCGATGTATAATTGTATTTTTTTAGCTCTACTGTATGTATTTCCATATTTGAGCGCTCGCTGGTTGCACACGACCTCGTTTTGCCGAACGTGTGTGCCACGAGGGCATATCCTCGACTGTTTCTTGGTTGTGTGGGAAGGACCCCCCGATCGCCCAGACTCACTTGGCGACGGTTCTAGATGTCGTCATGGAAAGGGGTTAAAAACTGTTTGTTTAGGACCGCCGCGCACCAGTGAGGTGACATTGCGGTTATAGTTGTCTCGTCACCTTCAGAAGGTGGCGGTTCCATGATTTTTTCCGTAGCTTGCTGAAAAGTTGAGCTTTTACATTAGTAGTACCAGAACAGAAATATTAAGGAGGTAGCAAAACCAAACAAAATAGATTTGGTCTGTATACATAACTTATTCTGGTGAACCCATGTAAAATATTAGTTGTATTTTACTGCAAAGTACATAATAAAACCAGGTTCCAAACATATGACCATGTACCATGGCTAATGTATTGTTTATTTCTTCACATTGTATTGACAACTAAGGATAAAGAGACGAAGTTTATAATACGGTAAGCATAGTATGCCATCATTCATATCACAAAACAACTGAGAATAGACAAACATGCAATTGTAACATTGTGTCGGCAAGTCCAGCATGGAACTAGATTATAGATCAAGATCAAAGGAACATCATTCCTCTCTTTTAAACCATGTAAGGTGCAATGATACGCTAAGAAAATTGTGTATAAAATTGAGAAGAGTAATAGATATTGGCTGCAAACCATGCAATTCAATTCACAAGTCAGAGTAAGTACTAGTTAAAAGGCATGAGGATTAAGGACTTACAACATCAGCTTTGACTGTTGTAGTCATGCCCTTCTTCTTGCTGGTGTGACAGTCCTTGAAGATTTCCACAAAATTTGGTTTAGGTACTTTTTGGCCCTTGCGGGCATTCCTCTGCATTTGGAACAAGTCAATATAGATCTGATAATATGGTACAACGAAAAGAGTGAAACATCAACTAATTACAAGAGCCTCGCAGTGTGCCATATAGCTACGAGATCCTGTCGTCTATTGGAATTTCACTTTCGTACAGTTAGCCTTGTTCTTTGAACAGTTCACCTACAAATAAGATAGATTTGTGGGGCACATGCGTAAATAGGAGTTCAACATGTGATCTGATCACATACATATACGTACCTGATACTTTGGATCAGAACAGTGTTTAACGAGGCCTCTCCAGTCTTCATCTGATATATTTTCCACTGGCGATGTTTGGGCGAGTTCAATGCTAGCTTTGCCTTCAAAGTGAGTTTTCCTCAACTGTCGTGGTGGGCGCACGGTAGATGCCATGGGATGGCTAAAGAGAGGAGGAGGCTCGAGGTCACTGGTGGGCTACAGAGGTAAGGTCGGCATGAGCGAGCACGGGACACAAGACATACCCAGGTTCGGGGCTCTCCGGAGAGATAACACCCCTAGTCCTGCCGAGTGTGGTTTATGCGTTACAGTACATAGTTTCTCCTTGAGCTATATCGGGGAGGAAGAAAGGCAGGCCGAGGCTTGGGCTGCTCTCTCCCTGTATGTGGGTGTTTGATAGTAGTGGTAACGATAGCAAAAGGTAATAGTAGCAAAAGTAGTGTTTTTGGTATTTTGTACTGATGATAGCAATAGCAACGGAAAAGTAAATAAGCGAAGAACAATATATGGAAAGCTCGTAGGCAATGGATCGGTGATAAAGAATTATGCCGGATGCGGTTCATCATGTAACAGTCATAACCTAGGGTGACAAAGAACTAGCTCCAATTCATCAATGTAATGTAGGCATGTATTCCGAATATAGTCATACATGCTTATGGAAAAGAACTTGCATGACATCTTTTGTCCTACCCTCCCGTGGCAGCGGGGTCCTAATGGAAACTAAGGGATATTAAGGCCTCCTTTTAATAGAGTACCGGACCAAAGCATTAACACATAGTGAATACATGAATTCCTCACACTACGGTCATCACTGGGAGTGGTCCCGATTATTGTCACTTCGGGGTTGCCGGATCATAACACATAGTAGGTGACTATAGACTTGCAAGATAGGATCAAGAACTCTCATATATTTATGAAAACATAATAGGTTCAGATCTGAAATCATGGCACTCGGGCCCTAGTGACAAGCATTAAGCATAGCAAAGTCATAGCAACATCAATCTCAGAACATAGTAGATACTAGGGATTAAACCCTACCAAAACTAACTCGATTACATGATAGATCTCATCCAACCCATCACTGTCCAGCAAGCCTACGATGGAATTACTCACGCATGGCGGTGAGCATCATGAAATTGGTGATGGAGGATGGTTGATGACGACGATGGTGACGGATTCCCCTCTCCGGAGCCCCGAACGGAATCCAAATCAGCCCTCCCGAGAGGTTTTAGGGCTTGGCGGCGGCTCCATATCGTAAAACGCGATGAATCCTTCTCTCTGATTTTTTCTCCCCGAAAGCAAATATATAGAGTTGGAGTTGAGGTCGGAGGAGCTCCAGGGGCCCACGAGGTAGGGGAGCGCGCCCAGGGGGCAGGCATGCCCCCACCCTCGTGGCTAGGGTGTGGTCCCCCTGGTCTTCATCTTTTGCAAGGATTTTTTATTATTTCCAAATAGACGTTCCGTGAAGTTTCAGGTCACTCCGAAAACTTTTGTTTGTGCACATAAATAACACCATGGCAATTCTGCTGAAAACAGTGTCAGTCCGGGTTAGTTCCATTCAAATCATGCAAGTTAGTGTCCAAAACAAGGGCAAAAGTGTTTGGAAACGTAGATACGTCGGAGACATATCAACTCCCCCAAGCTTAAACCTTTGCTTGTCCTCAAGAAATTCAGTTGATAAGCTCAAAGTGATAAAGAAAAACTTTTACAAACTCTGTTTGCTCTTGTTGTTGTAAATATGTAAAGCCAGCATTCAAGTTTTCAGCAAAGATTATAAACTAACCATACTCACAATAATGCTTAGGTCTCATGTTTACTCATATCAATGGCATAATCAACTAGCGAGCAATAATAATAAATCTTGGATGACAACACTTTCTCAAAACAATCATAATATGATATAACAAGATGGTATCTCGCTAGCCCTTTCTGAGACCACAAAACATAAATGCAGAGCACCTTTAAAGATCAAGGACTGGCTAGACATTGTAATTCATGGTAAAAGAGATCCAGTCAAGTCATACTCAATGTAAACTAATAGTAATGAATGCAAATGAAAGTGGTGCTCTCCAACTGGTGCTTTTTAATAAGAGGATGATGACTCGACATGAAAGTAAATAGATAGGCCCTTCGCAGAGGGAAGCATGGATTCGTAGAGGTGCCAGAGCTCGGTTTTAAAATAGAGGTGAATAATATTTTGAGCGGTATACTTTCATTGTCAACATAACAACCAAGAGATGGCGATATCTTCCATGCTACACACATTATAGGCGGTTCCCAAACTGAATGGTAAATTTTATACTCCCCCTCCACCAACAAGCATCAATCCATGGCTTGCTCGAAACAATGAGTGCCTCCAACTAACAAGAGTCCGTGGGGGAGTTTTGTTTGCAATTATTTTGATTTAGTTTGCATAAAGCATGGGACTGGGCATCCCGGTGACCAGCCATTTCCTCGTGAGTGAGGAGCGGAGTCCACTCCTCTTGAGAATAACCCACCTGTCGGTGTCAAAACCGGCGGATCTCGGGTAGGGGGTCCCGAACTGTGCGTCTAAGGTGGATGGTAACAGGAGGCAGGGGACAAGATGTTTACCCACGTTTGGGCCCTCTTGATGGAGGTAATACCCTACGTCCGGCTTGATTGTTCTTGATGATATGAGTATTACAAGAGTTGATCTACCACGAGATCGTAGAGGCTAAACCCTAGAAGCTAGCCTATGGTATGATTTTATGTTGTCCTATGGACTAAACCCTCCGGTTTATATAGACACCGGAGGGGGCTAGGGTTACACAGAGTCAGTTACAAGGGAGGAGATCTACATATCTGTATTGCCTAGCTTGCCTTCCACGGCAAGGAGAGTCCCATCCAGACACGGGACGAAGACTTCAATCTTGTATCTTCATGGTCCAACAGTCCGGCCAAAGGATATAGTCCGGCTGTCCGGAGACCCCCTAATCCAGGACTCCCTCAGTAGCCCCTGAACCAGGCTTCAATGACGTTGAGTCCGGCGCGTAGTATTGTCTTCGGCATTGCAAGGCGGGTTCCTCCTCTGAATACTCCATGGAAGATTCTAAACACAAGGATAGTGTCCGGCTCTGCAAAACAAGTTCCACATACCACCGTAGAGAGAATAATATTTCCACAAATCTAATCTGCTGACACGTTTTTACAGCACGACATCACGCCATGGCCCGGTCATTATTCGTACCGTTTTTCTCAACCAACACCGCACATATCGCGAGGCGGTTTTCTCGACATCCTTGTCAAAGCAGAGATCATGTCCCCCTTATTACGGGATTCTCATCAATATGGACGTGGGTAACCCAATCGCGCCATCAATTACGACGCTTGGGGAATAAGCGGTTTTACCAGGCAAGTGGGGAGGCGCATCGCCTCTTCTGCCCTTATAAAGGCATCAGGATTCACTCTTTTCACCCACGCCTTCTTCCTCCTTGCTTACCCACTCTCGCACACTCAAGCCCCAGCGCCCAAGTTCGCTCTTTCTTCTCAAACCACTCCAAGCATGTCCGTAGCAGGAGGCAAGTGGATGGTCTCCTCCGTCACGGAGGAGAACATCACAAAGTTACGGGAAGCCAGATATCTGGCCACGGATATCGCGCACCGGCTGCTAGATGCAGGGCAGATCATCCCTACGCCCGAACCCCATGAGAGGGTAGTTTTTCTTACCCACTTCGTCCGCGGGCTGGGATTTCCCCTCCACCCGTTTGTCCGCGGGCTCATGTTCTACTACGGGCTGGATTTTCATGATCAGGCCCTCAATTTCATCCTCAACATCTGGGCATTTATCGTCGTGCGCGAGGCCTTCCTCCGCATCAAGCCCCATTTCGGCCTGTGGCTGATGACCTTCAGTGTCAAACCGAAGGTACTGGTTGGCCAACAAGTAGAGTGCGAAGGCGCCATGGTGGGCAAGATGCCTAATGTCACCTGGCTCAAAGGCTCCTATGTGGAGACCATAAAGGGGTGGCAATCGGGGTGGTTCTACATCACCGAGCCGCGCAACACCAACTGGGCGGCGGCCCCCAAATTTCGATCCGGAATCCCCACGCGGCTCACTTACTGGAAAGAGAAGGGCCTGTCCTAGGGTTCTTCGGTAGAGCTGACCGGACTCCAAACCTGCATCAGGAACATGATGAGCAAGAAAATCAAGCTCGTCAATGTGGTCCAGGTCATGCTCTTCTGCCGGATTCTCCCATGTCAACGAGGGGCATTCAATTTGTGGGAGTTTGACCCGACCAAGCACCAGACGCTGCAAGAGCTCTACGACACGACGCACAAGGACGTCTGGAGGGTGTTGTTCAAGGGCGCCGAGGTACCTCCTTCCCTCACCGAGGCCGCAGACTCAGCGCAAAGCGCCATGCCAATCCGGTAAGTTTCGATATCTCAAAGGGTATTTATTTGCCCCAGTTGAATCATGTGCAGGATCTAAGCTTCCATGTCATTAATAGGACTGGATAAAGACAGCGGAGGAGCTCGATTGCCCAGCCCCCCTACCTGAAGATCCTACAGATGCTCTCCTAATGGAGATGCTGGCTCTGGCACCTTACGAGGTGCCGACAAAGAAGGCCAAGAAGAAGGTCACGGGGACTCGAAAGGGTCTCTGGCGCAAGGTTGTATTGGACTCATCATCCGATGACTTCGACGCGCACTCCTCCCATGAAAACGAGGAGGAGAAGGAGGAAAGTTCTCCCCCCCAGCCGGGGGAGACAAGAAAAGGAAGGCCGACCCAACTGGGGAGGCCGAAGGGTCCAAGAAGGGAAGGACCATCCCTTCGGACTGCTCCACGACGGCCGCCTACAACGACGACGAGTGGCTACCCAGGGTCAAGCCCCTGGTGAAGTCTTAAATATCCGGACACCATAGTAATTCATGGTATGTTTTATTGCACTGCTTTTCCTCATGCCGAACACGATTATGTAGTCCGTCCCGAGCTCATCTCGACGTATCTTCCGACCGCCTCCACTCCTCGCCGTATGGACAACACCGAGGTGTTTTCTCAAAAGGCACCGAGCCAAGGGGAGGTAGTACTGGGGGCGCCTCGAGGCGACCTTCTAGACCCTGAGCGTAAATGGATCAGGACTCCCATGGGCTCCAGGTTCGACCCCCAGCCGAACACTGCACCGGAATCTTCGGTGGTTCCGGACTCCGGCGGGCGACCACCCCTTAAGGGGGGCAAGCCGCCCGTGCCGGTGTCCTCTGTCCATCCAGAGGCACCAGACAACTTGCTGGAAGCGCTTCGCGGCGCTTTCATCGACGAAGAGCACCGCACTATCATGAGTGCGATGATCGAGAAAGTTCAGTCCGCCAAAAATAGACTGACCGAAGCTTGCGCCAGCCTCCTAACAGGCTTTGAGCTAAACAATCAAAATATAAGAAAATATTACCGCATAGATAGTAGCCCCTGATGCTCTGTTCGGCGTTCGAGTAGAAAGGCTGAATAGAGGATCAAATGATGACTCAGGAGTTTAATCAGAATATATCTATGTGTATGTGCAGGCTTCACTGCTGGCCGCTGTCGCACGTCCTGCGGAGGTCTCTGCACTGAAGTAGGACCTGGAGCGGTCCGAGAACGAGCTCGGCCTTACCAAGAGGCAGCTCGTGGAGAGCAAAGTTAAGCAATACCTTGTCTATATATAAAAAAGAAGTTCAGGTGTAAAGTAATAGGATCATCATGAATTTGCCAGGGGCCACGATCGAAGTGGCGACCCTGAAAAAGGCGTTGTCCGAGGCCAAAGACAAAGCGGCCAAGGAGCGCATTGAGCGGGAGAAGCAAGAATCCCGAGTGGGCGAGGTGCAGCAAGAGCTCAAGGCTCTCGCCAAAAAACACGAGTCCTTGGAGCTTGACTCTAAGACGCGAGAGTCCGAGCTTGTGCAGGCGCTTGAAAGCGCCCGGAAGCGCCAAGGCTGAAGCCCATGAGGCCCTCCAGGAGATTGATGCGGTGAAGAAGATAGCAGCGGGTAAGGCATTCATTACGCAAAGCAAGCATGTGGAGGAAACTTTCCTTTTACTTACCCGAGTTTGGAGCTCTGCAGGAGCGTTCGCAGATCTTCCCCGCAGTGTGCTGGATGCCTCGGAGTTTTACTGAGCTCAGGAGGGGAGCTCGACGGAAAAGTTGTTCTGGTCTTGGTATACTGGGACCGAACACCCAAAGCCCTTGAGCGACCAGCTGAAGTAATTGGTCGAGCTTCACAAGGCGGCCGAACAGGCCATGAGGGGCCTTATAGTCCGGATGTGGCTTGGCGAGCCCTTGTCTGGCAGCTACTTCGGTCTGGTGAGGTGGCTTGTGGAGGCCTGCCCATGGCTTGAAGTCATAAAGCGGCCTGTCTGCATCGAGGGTGCACGCAGGGCTTTTGCCCGGGCGAAGGTGCACTGGGCGAAGCTGGGCGCCATGAAGCTGGTGAAGGAGGGGCCGCCAGAGGGCAAGGAGCATTGCTGCCCCGAGATGTATTACGAGAGTGTCCTCAAGTGTTCCCGCCTTGTGCCGGATGAATGCGCCAGGGATGCAATTTTTGAATGAACATGCTCATGTGACCCTGTAATATGAAACGAGTTCATCTGCGCTATGCAACGCTTTTTTAATTTAAAATATTACCTTATGTGCGGCCGTTATAAATTCTGAGAGTTGGCCAGTCGTCGGCTTCTGCCCCCATGTAACTAGTACTGGGGTGTTCGGGATAAACCTGGGCACTCTTTACCCCAATTTTGGGTCCTTCGAGGGAGGTGTTCAGCGCAACGAACCATGCAATCGGACTATAAGGCTTTATCACTCTCACTTAGCCATAGAAGTCTACAATTTGAAATTTTGGCGAAGACCCTAGTATTCGGAAGGCCAAATTTGGGGCGCTATACACGCCTAAGCTGGGCAAGGCCGACTCCTCGCCCAAAGCGGAAAAAGTCTTTAAGGACTTGAGACCTCTCGAACAGCGTCCAGTCTCTCGCCTTATCATGACAGTCAGTTTTCGGCTTTCTCTACTGAGGTGCTCGTCCGGAAGAACCGGGACACAATCACAGTAGTTCTCCCACCGCTACCTTAGCCGATATAGCGGAACGTAAGGTACCAAAGCATGGGAGCCGGGCAAACCCAACTATTGACCCAAGACATGATACGGAGCTGATGCATATAATGCTATATGTTCGGGGTGCCACACTGTCGAAAGTGTTCAGACTTCTTGCGTCGTATTATGGGGTAAGCGAAAGCCCCTGGCGTACTGACCGTACCCGAATTTACGGGTGCAGATTGTCGTAAATGGACATATAAGAAAAAAGAAAGAATAAATAATGCAATAATAGACTAGTGCTATGCATTGTTATTTAGATAATACTGTCGAAAGCGTACTGGTACAAGTAGTGCAATAAGCAAAAAATAGGACTATTCGAGATGTCCTATCCAAGGGCAAGCTGCGTATGGATAGTAGAAAGCGGGTATATCAATTATTATTAGAGACCACCTGGGGGTTCCCGTGTACATCTTAGCTTCTTGCCGCCTTGGTTGTTCCTCCCCGTAATGTGTCCGGCAATCGTACTGCCAGAAGGGCTTCCAGAGAGTTAGGCCCTGAAAGAGAAAAGAAATGATAAAGGTATACAGCCCCTAGGGCGGTTAAGCCGCATTGCGGGACGTGCCTTGATCATGCCCCCGCCTATGTCCATGGTATTTTCAGTGCGTAATTATGTACGCGCGGCACGGATTTCGTCACTTGACTGGGACTGGGACGGGGGCCGGATTGCTAGGCGAGCTCTGAACGTGCCAGGCAATCTTGTTGCAGTTTACTCCGGACTCGCTTGAAGGTGTCCGAGGGCTGTATTGCCGAATTAGTGGTTTGCCTTAAAAGGCTGCTTTGTGCTTCTGCTGCGAGGGCCGCAGTGTGCTCTTCCGTGCGGAGCGAGCGTTCTGTGTTTCCATTTACTATTATGACCCAACCTAGGTCCTGGCATCTTGAGCTTGAGGTATGTGTAATGCGGTACTGCATTGAATTTTGCAAATGCTGTTCGTGCGGGTAGTGTGTGATAGCCACTGCGAAACGGGATGATATCGAAGATTAACTCCTCGCTTCGGAAGTTGTCCGGTGATCCGAAGACGACTTCCAATGTGATTGAGCCCGTGCAATGTGCCTATACACCTGGGATGACGCCCTTAAAGGTGGTTTTGGTGGGTTTGATACTCGAGGGATCGATACCCATTTTTCGCACTGTATCCTGATAGAGCAGGTTCAGGCTGCTGCCGCCGTCCATAAGGACTCGAGTGAGGTGAAATCCGTCTATGATGGGGTCTAAGACCAGTGCGACGGATCCGCCATGACGGATACTAGTGGGGTGGTCCCTGCGATCAAAGGTGATCGGACAAGCGGACCATGGGTTGAACTTTGGGGCGACGGGCTCCATCGCATAGACGTCCCTGCTACGTCTTGAGCTTGCGTTGGTTTTCCCCGAAGAGGAAGGGATGATGCAGCAGATTAGCGTAAGTATTTCCCTCAGTTTTTGAGAACCAAGGTATCAATCCAGTAGGAGCCCACGCTCAAGTCCCTCGTACCTGCACAAAGCGATAGCTACTCGCAACCAACGCGATTAGGGGTTGTCAAGCCCTTCACAGTCACTTACGAGAGTGAGATCTGATAGATAGAATATTTTTGATATAAAGATGCAAAGTAAAAAGTAAAAGCAAAGTAAATAGCAAAACAATATAAAAGTGATGGAGATTGATATGATGAGAATAGACCCGGGGGCCATAGGTTTCACTAGTGGCTTCTCTCAAGAGCATAAGTATTCTACGGTGGGTGAACAAATTACTGTTGAGCAATTGATAGAATTGAGCATAATTATGAGAATATCTAGGCATGATCATGTATATAGGCATCACGTCGGTGACAACTAGATCGAAACGATTCTGCATCTACTACTATTACTCCACTCATCGACCGCTATCCAGCATGCATCTAGAGTAGTAAGTTAAAAACCAGAGTAACGCCTTAAGCAAGATGACATGATGTAGAGAGATAAATTCATGCAATAGGAAATAAACCCCATCTTGTTGCCTTGCTGCCCCTTCTGTCACTGGGTAAGGACACCGCAAGATCGAACCCAAAGCTAAGCACTTCTCCCATGGCAAGAACTACCAATCTAGTTGGCCAAACCAAACGGATAATTCGAAGAGACTTGCAAAGATAACCAATCATACATACAAGAATTCAGAGAAGATTCAAATATTATTCATAGATAGACTTGATCATAAACCCACAATTCATCGGCCTCAACAAACACACCGCAAAAAGAAGATTACATCGAATAGATCTCCATGAGAGAGGGGGAGAACTTTGTATTGAGATTATAAGATAGACAAGAAGCCATCTAGCTACTAACTATGGACCCGAAGGTCTGAGGTAAACTACTCACACTTCATCGGAGGGGCTAGGATGATGTAGTAGCCCTCCGTGATGATGGCCCTCTTCCGGCGGAGCTCCGGAACAAGCCCCAAGATGGGATCTCGTGGATACAGAAAGTTGTGGCGGTGGAATTAGGTTTTTGGCTCCTGTTCTGATCATTTGGGGGTACATGTGTATATATAGGAGGAAGGAGTACGTTGGTGGAGCACCGAGGGGCCCACAAGGCAGGGGGCGCGCCCTAGGGGGGGCGCCCCCACCCTCGTGACCACCTCTTTGATCCCTTGCAGTAGGGTCCAAGTCTCCTAGATCACGTTCGGTGAGAAAATCATGTTTCTGAAGATTTTATTTCGTTTGGACTCCATTTGATATTCCGTTTATCCGAAACACTGAAATAGGCAAAAAAACAAAAATTCTGGGCTGGGCCTCCGGTTAATAGGTTAGTCCCAAAAATAGTATAAAAGTGGAAAATAAAGCCCAATATAGTCCAAAACAGTAGATAATATAGCATGGAGCAATCAAAAATTATAGATACATTGGAGACGTATCAGGCATCCCCAAGCTTAATTCCTGCTCATCCTCGAGTAGGTAAATGATAAATAGAGAATTTTTGTGGAGTGCTACTTGGCATAATTTCAATGCAAATCTTCTTAATTGTGGTATGAATATTCAAATTAGAAAGATTCAAGATAAAAGTTTATATTGACATAGAAAATAATAATACTTCAAGCATACTAACAAAGCAATTATGTCTTCTCAAAATAACATGGCCAAAGAAAGTTATCCCTACAAAATCATATAGTCTGGCTATGCTCCATCTTCCCACACAAAGTATTTAAATCATGCACAACCCCGATGACAAGCCAAGCAATTGTTTCATACTCTAACTTTTTCAAAACTTTTTCAATCTTCACGCAATACATGAGCATGAGCCATGGATATAGCACTATAGGTGGAATAGAATGGTGGTTGTGGAGAAGACAAAAAGGAGAAGATAGTCTCACATCAACTAGGCATATCAATGGGCTGTGGAGATGCCCATCAATAGATATCAATGTGAGTGAGTAGGGATTGCCATGCAACGGATGCACTAGAGCTATAAGTATATGAAAGCTCAAAAAGAAACTAAGTGGGTGTGCATCCAACTTGATTGCTCATGAAGACCTATCACAATTTGAGGAAGCCCATCATTGGAATATACAAGACAAGTTCTATAATGAAAAATTCCCACTAGTATATGAAAGTGATAACATGAGAGACTCTCTACTATGAAGATCATGGTGCTACTTTGAAGCACAAGTGTGGTAAAAGGATAGTAACATTGTCCCTTCTCTCTTTTTCTCTCATCATTTTATTTGTTTGGGCCTTTTATTTTTTTTATGGCCTCTTTTTTTCGTCCGGAGTCTCATCCCGACTTATGGGGGAATCATAGTCTCCATCATTCTTTCCTCACTGGGACAATGCTCTAATAATGATGATCATCACACTTTTATTTTTCTTATAACTCAACAATATCAACTCGATACATAGAACAAAATATGACTCTATGTGAATGCATCCGCGGTGTGCCGGGATATGCAATATGACAATGATGAAGTGTGTCATGATGAAGTAGATGGTGGAAAGTTGCATGGCAATATATCTCGGAATGGCTATGGAAATGCTATAATAGATAGGTATGGTGGCTGTTTTGAGGAAGGTATATGGTAGGTGTATGATACCGGCGAAAGTTGCGCGGTATTAGAGAGGCTAGCAAAGGTGGAAGGGTGAGAGTGTGTATAATCCATGGACTCAACATTAGTCATAAAGAACTCATATACTTATTGCAAAAATCTAGAAGTTATCAAAGCAAAGTATTACGTGCATGCTCCTAGGGGGATAGATTGGTAGGAAAAGACCATCGCTCGTCCCCGACCGCCACTCATAAGGAAGACAATCAATAAATAAATCATGCTCCGACTTCATCACATAACGGTTCACCATACACGCATGCTACGGGAATCACAAACTTCAACACAAGTATTCTTTAAATTCACAACTACTCAACTAGCATGACCTTAATATTATCACCTCCATGACTCAAAACAATTATCATGCTTCAATCTTTTCTTAGTATTGAACACATTCAAAAGAGAGTTTCACAAATCTTGAATACCAAGCATATTATTATTAGGAAAATTACCATGCTATTAAGAGACTCCCAAATTAATTTAAGTGAAGCATGAGAGATCAATAGTTTCTTTAATACATATCCACCACCGTGCTCTAAAAGATCTAAGTGAAGCACATAGAGCAAAATTATAATGCTCAAAAGATATAAGTGAAGCACATAAAGTAAAATTATCTAGCTCAAAGGATATAAGTGAAGCACATAGAGCAAAACTACTTAGCTCAATAGATATAAGTGAAGCGGGAGCAACTAGAATAGAAAACAGCGTTGTGGTACAAAAATAGAAAAAGTCGACCTAGACCGTCGGATCCAACATGGATGGCCCATATTCTAGTGGGGGATCTGTGCACTCTTGTTTACAAAATAGCCCCTCATTTCTACTTATTTTACTCCCGATCTCCGCATGTTTTTGACTGGTCGTGTCCTTCTTCTTCCAAATCAAGCCGTGGCGGGTGAGCTCCAGCAAATCCCTAACCCTAATGGCTTGCAAATGGCGACGGCGGTGTAGATCCTGTACCTAGCTGGGCTAGTTTGTCTGCTGGAGGAAGGTTTCCATCTCTGCCCCAAGCTGTACCTAGTTGTGCGACCTTGGCTACAGGAGGAATCCTGGTCGTCTCGCCACCGGCGGTCAGACTTCCCGGGCGGACCTCTCCTGTTCGGCGCCGCGACGTTGGCTGATCGAATCTCCAGGTACCATTCCCCAACGCCGATTTACCATTTGTCTTACCCCCAGTACAATCAACAAGATCTGGAGGTGGTATATTCCACGGCTGATATTGCTCTAACGCTACAGATTTGCAGGCATTATTTCCATTGCAACAAACTAAACTCCATGTGTGTTTTTTCCAATAGCTCAACTCCACAAGGCTCCCCCTCCCCCTGTGTGCCTAGCTTCGACATCTACTGACGGCAGAGAAGAAATCTTGAGTCTTCACAAAAGCAGGTTTGCCATGCTCTGAATTACTTCTGTCAACTTAGATGAAATTAGGAAAGTAGTGCATCGTTATGATTGATGCTTGATGATGCATCCATGTTCCTTTCTAGGAAATCATTTAGTCTTTGATGTAGTGTAAAATGTGTAGGAATTGCTTAAAAACGTGAGATGTACAACAAGCCAGGTAGCTGAAGATCATTGCTTAAAAACAAGAGCACCGCACCACTGCACCAGTAAACCAACAATGTGAACTCATGGCACTGATCTGCATTTTCTCAGTCAGACTATTTTTCGCAGAATTCAAATCATACATCTGGACTTGCCCAACCCTACAAAAGTACTTTCAAAAGCTAGAGGAAAACTCTTTACGTACAATCAGCCAGATTACCATTTTTCTTGTTCCATCATATAAGATCTTCGAGCAATTTGGTATTGTGAAACCTTGTTAACTTGCTGGAACTGTACATGAGAACGAACTAGTCTCATCTACCTGTTAAAGTACTTGAAAGTGAAGTGCTTGTCAGCACAAGACTAAAATTCTGTACACACTTGCAATATGTACCATTCACTGGTTTTTGAGAGTTAACTATCTATTTGTCCAGTGATGGCAACGAAACCAAAAATCATGCTAGTTTTCTTGTTGTGAAACAATTGTGTTCGCTCATTGATCTTCCTCATTTAGTTGTAATAACACATTGATTGTAAAAGAAAGCTGCAACTTTTTTTACCTTCTTGCATGTAAAAATAAGTCTCCTTGTGTGAATCTCTTTAATGTGCAACCTTAACTTTGCAATCTTGCAATTGGGATGATTTCTCATTTTGTTGTATTCATGGTGACTGAATAATCAGCTATTTGGATTTTGGCGTAGAACACATTTTCTGGTTTGGTATGATGGATAGAGGGAAGTAGTGCTCGTCGACTACTAAGCTGGCCCCTAGTGTTCTTTCGTTGCCTCTTGACCTGAAATGGAGGGAAGTAGTGCGACGTCACCTTTAGAAGAACCAACATTTCCAATAATTGCAAATTGTGTGCCAACTCTATCAGGTGAGAACACATGGTCCAAAAGGCAAATAATATGTTGACACTAACTAATATTCTGTTAATCCCTTCTTTGATGTTGTTTGCCAAAAAATTATTTGCAGCTGTGGAATCGGTCAACAGTGCCGAAAATCAAGTTTTCAGCGATGCTACCTCATTTGATTCTCCAATGCTTCTCATTGATGATTCCAGTACACCAAAGAAGAAACAATCCTTCTCTCAAGAGGTATCAATGTTTGTCACATCTTATAATACTTGTAAAATGGCCTTGAGTATGGCAAATAGTACTTTAAGTTTATCTATTTCAAAATGTATGACTTACTGCAATACAAAATTCGATTTCTTAAGTGAATATAGCATCTACTTTGTACAAGTCAATATGATATCACCGTGGTCAGTGGTAGTAAACATGCAATTTATGTTGTAGGGTTCTTTTTATAAACCCCAATGTCACGAGGAATTGAAGCCTAAAGTAGGGATGCTATTTGATGATATTGGCTCGGTCCTGGAGTTTTATAGGACATATGTACACAATGTTGGATTTGGTGTACGTCTTGGTCAGCAAAAGGTCACCAATAATGTGCTTCAATGGAAGCGCTTCTTGTGTGCAAAAGAAGGCTTTCAGCCTGAGAAAGGTATGGCTGTTGTTGACCCTTCAAAGAAAAGGAGAAAGGTGAAATTGACTAAATGTGGTTGTGAAGCTTTTATCTATGTCACCCGGGAAAGTGATGGCAAATATAAGGTAGCTTCACTCAATGAATATCACAATCACCCTTTTGCGCCACCTAGCCAGCAACACTTGATTAGATCTAATCGACAAGTTAGTGAGAGAGTGAAGTCAACACTCCATGATTGCCAGAAAGCCAGTATCAGTACCGCCTTAGCATATAGGTTTCTGCATGTTGGTGTAGGGGGTTTTGACCATGTTGGCTGCACACAAAAGGACCTACAAATCACTATGGTGTATTGAAGAATAAAATAAAAAATTGTGATGCTCAAATGCTAGTGGACCAACTTGGTAGATTGAAGGCTCTCAATCCTGCTTTTTTCTTTGAGTATGAAGTTGACGAGGTTGGTACATTACTCTGTTTGTTCTGGACAGATGCGACAAGTAGGAAAAATTATGGTCATTTCAATGATGTGCTCTCTTTTGATTCAACATACAGCACTAACCAATATGAATACACCTTTGCACCCTTCACTGGAGTAAACCATCATATGCAAAGTGTCTTTTTTGGGGCGGGGTTTCTACTTCATGAGACAAAAGAATCTTATGTTTGGTTGTTCAAGGCATTTCTTAAAGCAATGGGTGGGATTGCTCCTACAGTGATCATAACTGATGAGTGTATTAGGATGAGGAACGCTATTGCAGAAATTCTACCGAACAGCAAACATCGATTGTGTATGTGGCACATTATGGAAAAGGTTCCTGGGAAGGTCCATCCTGAATTGAGGAATGACCTTGGTTTCTATGATAGGTTGAAACATTGTGTCTGGAATTCTGAAACACCTACTGAATTTGAGGATAGATGGAAGTATTTTATTATAGAGTTTAAGTTGGAGGACCATGAGTGGTTCGCCAAAAGGTTTCAGCTTCGTGCGACATGGATACCAGCATATTTCATGGATATTCCGTTAGCTGGTCTTCTTAGGACAACTTCAATTTCAGAGAGTGCAAATTCGTTCTTTAAGCATTTCATATGTCGGAAGCTCACTTTTGTTGAGTTTTGGCTAAGGTTTGACACTGCGTTGAAATGTCAGAGGCAGAATGAGTTGATTGCCGATAACACAAGCAAGTACACAACAAGTGAATTGTTGACATCATGGGAGATAGAGAAACAAGGCAGGGAGGTATTCACACATGAGATTTTTGAATTGTTTCAGGCTCAGGTGCTTGCTGCAAGGGATGATTGTGATGTTCAAAACACAACAAATGGTGAGGGTATTAAAGTAATGTCTGTTAGCGACCAATACAACAAGATTAGAGAAGTGTGTTATGATACAACAACCATGGTTGCTAAGTGTTCTTGCAAGCTTTTCGAGTCCAAAGGAATTGTGTGCCGCCACATTATCCGAGTACTGAGGGGTGCAAAAATAAATGAATTACCTAGCCTTTATGTTCTCAAGCGGTGGGAGAAAAATTGCAAAAGGTATATTTCTTGCAATTTAGATTTAGAAGAGTTAATGCTTATTTGCCTTGACATATGTCATGATGTGATTTTTTTCCTAGGGACATTATGTTTGATGTGGAAGGAAACGTACTTGAAGAGAATTTCATTGACCCAGTTGACATGGCTGTGAGAAGAAAGATATCTGCTGTCAGGAATAAGCTAGAAGATCTCATACAGACTACTAAGTGCTCCATGGAAGGAGTTGAATTTCTCCACACCAGCTTGTGCAAGGCTGAGTTGGGTTTGAGGCAGCTAGTACCGGTCGTACCATGCGATACGCAAGAAAATGAGGAGTCACTTATTGGTAGCATCATTCCAAAGGACGTCACCATCCTCACACCTACTGATATCAATGCAAGGGGCACATGCTCTAGAATAAAGGGGCACAGGGATGGTGTGAGGGGTGGATCTGGTGACAAGAAAAGAAGGCCGGGAATTCATCAAAAAGTCGCGCGCAAATGCAGCATTTGTAAGAAAGTGGTATTCCATGATGCAAGGACATGCTCTATGAAAAATATTACACAAGAGTAGAGGTTTGTGATTCTTCTTTCTTCTAAGAGAACCACTTTTTTGTCTTACTATAATGTATGACATGAAATTATTTGTTAACACTATTAATCCACATCTAAAAAATAGTCATAGGACTCCATTTTAAAAATTCAAACCCATTTCTTTCTCCTTACTATTTATGCTTTGTTATGTAGATGTAGGAAACTATCATGTTGTTGTCTACATTGGAGTAAGAGTGAAATGGGACCTCATCAAACATAGCACTCTTCATCGAACATCTCTAGTTGTATATGGTTTCACTGCCATTTTGCTCTAGGCTCACATAATTTCCTGCAATATGAGATCCCCGCCCTAAATTCTATGAGCAGTCAACACAACCAGACCTTGAACAACCACAAAATTATTCTAAAATGAAATGTGGCTGCATGCTAGTTAACATGTAGTCATGGTTGGCAATGTCCAATTCAGGAAGCAGTTTATATGGTCTCTGTTTTATGAAGAAATATTATATGAAAATATGGGTATTGTCCCCTTTTGACCCTTACAGAAATGAATCGCCCATAAATACATATAATGTTTGTTCTAGATTTTTTTTGAACAGGTTTGTTCTAGATAGTAACAATACCCAAATGATTTAGCTGGTTATATTGCATTACAATCATCTTTCCACTAACGTATTCGAGAAAACGCTGTAGGAGATTTCATCTCCCCTGTGGAAATAATACCTCATCAAATATTTTAAGTATGGATGTGTGAGAATGTCTTGTGGTCAAACTGATTCAGATTTTGTTTGGTGTCATCTTTCCAGCACATCAACCTCCATGAGCAAGAAGTACCAACTCCGAAGATGCTCATGTCCATGCTGCCAGATTACGATGAGAGAGCAAGTCTTGCTTGCTGCTAAACCCGCTATAACTGAGTGGTCTATCCACTGTGCTTTGCACTGAGTTTGTATCAGACTTGTAGACCATGGACCAGTCCTCGCTGAGAATTGATGAGAATTATGTAATTCTGTATATGGTACTGTAGTTGTTAACCTGTTGTATGCATGTTCCTACTTATTAGTTCTGCCTGTTTCGCTTCCTGTGTTCGTGCATATAAGAGCTATTGTGTTTGGATGATAGATTTTTCTACTTGAGTCACTTCTGTTCATTTGATTACCGATTTATGTGTGGCATGGTCCAGCTTGACATATATTTGAATGAGATGACTTCAATTTTATTTGTATGCAAATATTGTGATATATATTGACAATTTTTTCAGGGGCCAACAAGTTCAATTTTAATGGGTAATCAGTGAGACGGAGCCTCAACGTTGAGAGGATTTGAAAATTAGTCTTATCTACTGAGGACAAAATGATTGAATATGAGAAAGTTGGGGTCATACTGTAAAAGTCATGTTTTATATGCATACATTATCAGGGGGTTTTCCATAAAATGTCCATTAAGTGTCTGGGATGTCTCCACTAGAATATGGGCCATCCATGTTGGATCCGACGGTCCAGATCAGATTTTTCTATTTTTGTACCACAAGGCTGTTTTCTATTGTAGTTGCTCCCAACTGAAGCACATAGAGCAAAACTACTTAGCTCAAAAAATATAAGTGAAGCACATAGAGTATTCTATCAAATTTTAATTCATGTTTGGCTCTCTCAAAAGGTGTGTACAGCAAGGATGATTGTGGCATACTAACAAACAAAGACACAAATAATACAATACACTCCAAGCAAAACACATGTCATGTTGGTGAATAAAAATATAGCTCCAAGTAAATTACCGATGGAAGTGGACGAAAGAGGGGATGCCTTCCGGGGGCATCCCCAAGCTTTGACTTTTTGGTGTCCTTGGATTATCTTCGGGGTGCCATGGGAATCCCCAAGCTTAGGCTCTTGCTACTCCTTGTTCCATGATCCATCAAAAGAATTCGCCCAAAACTTGAAAACTTCACAACACAAAACTCAAAATAGAAAACTCGTGAGCTCCGTTAGCGAAAGAAAACAAAAGACCACTTCAAGGTACTGTAATGAACTCATTATTTATTTATATTGGTGTTAAACCTACTGTATTCCAACTTCTCTATGGATTATAAACTATTTTACTAGCAATAGATTCATCAAAATAAGCAAACAACACACGAAAAACAGAATCTGTCGAAAACAGAACAGTCTGTAGTAATCTGTAGCTAGCGCAAGATCTGGAACCCAAAAAATTCTAAAATAAATTTCTGGACGTGAGGAATTTATCTATTAATCATCTGCAAAAGGAATTAGCTAAATAGCACTCTTAAAATAAAAATGACAGCAGTTCTCATGAGCGCTAAAGTTTCTGTTTTTTACAGCATGTTCAACAAGACTTTCCCCAAGTCTTCCCAACGGTTCTACTTGGCAAAAACACTAATTAAACACAAAAAACACAACCAAAACAGAGGATAAATAATTTATTTATTACTAAACAGGAGCAAAAAGCAAGGAATAAAAATAAAATTGGGTTGCCTCCCAACAAGCGCTACCGTTTAACGCCCCTAGCTAGGCATAACGAGCAAGAATAGATCTAGGTATTGCCATCTTTGGTAGGAAATCCATAAGTGGCTCTCATGATAGTTTCATATGGTAATTTTATTTTCTTTCTTGGAAGTGTTCCATGCCCTTTTTTAATGGAAATTGAAATCTAATATTCCCTTCCTTCATATCAATAATCGCACCAACCGTTCTAAGGAAAGGTCTACCAAGAATAATAGGGCAAGAAGGATTGCCATCTATATCAAGAACAATGAAATCTACGGGCACATAGTTCCTATTTGCAACAATAAGAACATCATTAATCCTTCCCATAGGTTTCTTAATAGTGGAATCCGCAAGATGCAAGTTTAGAGAGCAATCATCAAAGTTAAGGAAATCTAGTAAATCACACAAAGTCTTGGGAATAGTAGAGACACTAGCACCCAAATCAGACAAAGCATAAAACTCATGATCTTTAATTTTAATTTTAATAGTTGGTTCCCACTCATCATAGAGTTTTCCAGGGATAGAAACTTTCAATTCAAGTTTTTCTTCATAAGATTGCATCAAGGCATCAACAATATGTTCGGTGAAGGCTTTATTTCGATTATAAGCATGTGGAGAATTTAGCACGGATTGCAACAAGGAAATACAATCAATCAAAGAGCAACTTTCATAATTAAATTTCTTGAAATCCAATATAGTGGGTTTAGCAACATCTAGATTTTTATTTCTTTCAATCCCACTTTCATCAATTTCATCATTAAAATCTAAATACTCCGAATTTTTAGAACGCCTTCTAGGTAAAGGAAGATCATATTCAGTTTCATCAAGATTCATATTGAAAAATAAATATTTAATTGGAGACACATCAATAACTTTTAGATCTTCATCTTGATTTTCATAGGAATTGGAAGAACACGCTTTAATAAAGGCATCTTTGGAAGCACGCATCCTAGCAGTTCTTTCCTTACAGTCATCAATTGAAATTCTCATGGCTTTTAGAGACTCATTAGTATCATGCTTAGGTGGAATAGATCTAAGTTTCAAAGCATCAACATCAAGAGCAATTCTATCAATGTTTCTAGCCAAATCATCAATCTTAAGAAATTTTTCTTCAATCATAGCATTAAAATTCTTTTGTGAAGAAATAAATTCTTCAATATTAGATTCAAAATCAGAGGGCATCTTATTATAATTTCCATAAGAGTTGTTGTAGGAATTCCCATAATTATTAGAAGGATTACTAGGATATGGCCTAGGATTAAAATTCCATCTATAAGCGTTATTACCAAAATTATTCCTACCAACAAAATTCACATCCATAGATTCATTATTATTCTCAATCAAAGTAGACAAAGGCATATCATTAGGATCAGAAGAAACACTCTTAGTAGCAAATAATTTCATAAGTTCATCTATCTTTCCACTCAACACATTAATTTCTTCTATCGCATGCACTTTTTTATTAGAAGTTCTTTCAGTATGCCATTGAGAATAATTAACCATAATATTATCTAGGAGTTTAGTAGCATCTCCTAAAGTGATTTCCATAAAAGTGCCTCCCGCGGCCGAATCTAAAAGATTTCTAGAAGCAAAATTCAGTCCGGCATAAAAGTTTTGTATAATCATCCACAAATTCAAACCATGAGTAGGGAAATTGCGTATCATTAATTTCATTCTCTCCCAAGATTGTGCAACATGTTCATGATCAAATTGTTTAAAGTTCGTTATATCGTTTCTAAGAGAGATGATCTTAGCGGGAGGAAAATACTTAGAGATAAAAGCATCTTTGCACTTGTTCCATGAATCTATACTATTCTTAGGCAAAGACAAAAACCAAGCTTTAGCACAATCTCTAAGCGAAGAAGGAAATAGCTTCAATTTAATGACATCATTATTGACATCTTTTTTCTTTTGCATATCACATAAATCAAAGAAGCTATTCAGATGAGTAGCGGCATCTTCACTAGGAAGGCCGGCGACTTGATCTTTCACAACAAGATTCAACAAAGCAATATTAATTTCACAAGATTCAGCATCGGTAAGAGGAGCAATCGGAGTTCTAAGGAAATCATTATTATTGGTATTGGTGATGTCACACAATTTAGTAGTATCTTGAGCCATCGCGACAAACAAGCAATCTAACACACGAGCAAACAAAAAGCAAGCGGACAAAAGAGGCAAACAGAGAGGGAGGATAGAGAGAGAGGGCAAATAAAACGGCAAGGGTGAATTGGGGGAGAGGAAAACGAGAGGCAAATGGCAAATAATGTAATGCGAGAGATAGGGATTGTGATGGGTACTTGGTATATTGACTTTTTGCGTAGACTCCCCGGCAACGGTGCCAGAAATCCTTCTTGCTACGTCTTGAGCTTGTGTTGGTTTTCCCCGAAGAGGAAGGGATGATGCAGTAGAGTAGCGTAAGTATTTCCCTCAGTTTTTTAGAACCAAGGTATCAATCCAGTAGGAGCCCACGCTCAAGTCCCTCGTACCTGCACAAAGCGATAGCTACTCGCAACCAACGTGATTAGGGGTTGTCAAGCCCTTCACGGTCACTTACGAGAGTGAGATCTGATAGATAGAATATTTTTGGTATTTTTGATATAAAGATGCAAATTAAAAAGTAAAAGCAAAGTAAATAGCAAAACAATATAGGCATCACGTCCCGGGGGCCATAGGTTTCACTAGTGGCTTCTCTCAAGAGCATAAGTATTCTACGGTGGGTGAATAAATTACTGTTGAGCAATTGATAGAATTGAGCATAATTATGAGAATATCTAGGCATGATCATGTATATAGGCATCACATCCGTGACAACTAGATCGAAACGATTCTGCATCTACTACTATTACTCCACTCATCGACCGCTATCCAGCATGCATCTAGAGTAGTAAGTTAAAAACCAGAGTAACGCCTTAAGCAAGATGACATGATATAGAGAGATAAACTCATGCAATATGAAATAAACACCATCTTGTTATCCTCGATGGCAACGATACAATACGTGCCTTGCTGCCCCTTCTGTCACTGGGTAAGGACACCGCAAGATCGAACCCAAAGCTAAGCACTTCTCCCATGGCAAGAACTACCAATCTAGTTGGCCAAACCAAACGGATAATTTGAAGAGACTTGCAAAGATAACCAATCATACATAAAAGAATTTAGAGAAGATTCAAATATTATTCATAGATAGACTTGATCCTAAACCCACAATTCATTGGTCTCAACAAACACACCGCAAAGAGAAGATTACATCGAATAGATCTCCACGAGAGAGGGGGAGAACTTTGTATTGAGATTCAAAGAGAGAGAAGAAACCATCCAGCTACTAACTATGGACCCGAAGGTCTAAGGTAAACTACTCACACTTCATCGGAGGGGCTAGGATGATGTAGAAGCCCTCCGTGATGACGGCCCTCTTCCGGCGGAGCTCCGGAACAGGCCCCAAGATGGGATCTCGTGGATACAGAAAGTTGCGGCGGTGGAATTAGGTTTTTGGCTCCTGTTCTGATCATTTGGAGGTACGTGTGTATATATAGGAGGAAGGAGTACGTCGGTGGAGCACCGAGGGGCCCACGAGGCAGGGGCGCGCCCTAGGGGGGGCACCCCCCACCCTCGTGACCACCTCTTTGATCCCTTGCAGTAGGGTCCAAGTCTCCTGGATCACGTTCGGTGAGAAAATCACGTTTCCGAAGATTTTCTTCCATTTGGACTCCGTGTGATATTCCATTTATCCGAAACACTGAAATAGGCAAAAAAAACAGCAATTCTGGGCTGGGCCTCCGGTTAATAGGCTAGTCCCAAAAATAATATAAAAGTGGAAAATAAAGCCCAATATAGTCCAAAACAGTAGATAATATAGCATGGAGCAATAAAAAATTATAGATACGTTTGAGACGTATCAGTCCCTTAGTGCGTGCTTCCGCTCCCTTTTGGGAATGTGGGTTTCGTATATCATGTTCACTTGTGGGGGGAACCCCTTCTGTCCTCCCGTGTTCAACGGCTGGGGCTCCTCCTCGTCATCACTATGCAGCCCCTTGTCCTTGCTTTCAGCATTTAACTTGCCAGCCTGCTTGAACACCCAGCATTGTCTGTTGGTGTGATTGGCTGGCTTGTCGGGGGTGCCGTGGATTTGACACGAGCGATCCAGTATGCGATCCAAACTGGACAGAGCCAGAGTACTTCTTTTAAATGGCTTTTTCCGCTGACCGGATCTAGAGCCACTGAATCCGGCATTGACTGTCGTGTCATCAGTGTTATCGCCTTTGTTGCGGAGCTTTGGTCTGTTACGGCGTGGTCTGTCATTGGCATCTTTGGTATCTGAAGTGCCCAGATTACTTGATTTGTTGTTGCTGCCAGCCAGCCAGCTATCCTTGCCCATGCAAAAGCGGGTCATGAGTGTCGTCAGGGCTGCCATAGACTTCGGCTTCTCCTGGCCAAGGTGGCGGGCAAACCACTCATCACGGATGTTATGCTTGAATGCCACATAGACACCGTGTCCATAATTGCCTGGCGGATTCCCCTGGCAGCTGAGTTATATGGCTCAAGTCATCAGCATCCAGTGGTCGCACATAAGTGCCCTGGAAGTTGTCAAGGAATGCGTCTTCCAAATCCTCCCAACTGCCGACGGAGTCTGCTGGCAAGCTATTCAGCCAATGTCAAGCTGGTCCTTTGAGTTTTAGTGGGAGGTACTTGATGGCATGTAGATCGTCACCACGAGCCATGTGGATGTGAAGGAGGAAATCCTCGATCCATACAGCGGGATCTGTTGTACCATCATACGATTCGATATTAACGGGTTTAAAACCCTCCGGGAATTCATGATCCATAACTTCATCAGTGAAGCATAGGGGGTGTGCGGCGCCTCTGTGCGGGGCTATATCATGATGTAGTTCATATGAGTCTTGTCTGCTATATTCGGCACGGCCGGATTTACCTTTGGTGTATCCGGCGCGACGATCATCGTCCCGTGTTGGCGCGCGTGCCCGTGACCCGTATATTGACCTTGCAACTTTTTCCCTGCTATCCAATACGTCTCGCAGGTCCCGTGTGTTGCCTCGGTCCTTGGTACTTTTGATTGAGTGGCGGCGGGGTGCAGGCTGAACTTCAGGCTGAAACGCCTCTTTGGCTCGGCCACGCGGTGGCTGGTCAGCTGCATCGTACACTAGTGAATGAGGTTTCAATGATTCCTCCTCGAGGTGAGGTAGCAACCTACGTTTTGGGTGACTCTTGGAGGGGCGCTCGAGTTCGTATTCCTCGGCCGCAAGGACTTCGGTCCATCTGTCTGCTAGCAAGTCTTGATTAGTTTGAAGCTGTTGTTGCTTTTTCTTCAGGCTATTTGTTGTGGCCATAAGCCGACGCTTGAAGCACTCCTGCTCGACGGGATCCTCAGGCACGATGAATTCTTTGTTGCCGAGGCTCACCTCGTCTTCGGAGAGAGGCATGTAATTGCCCTCTTCTGGTTCTCCATCTGCCACCTGCTCTGGAGGGCTAGCTTGTTCATCCGCCCACTCTACATCGTACTAGAGGGGGTTGTGGTTGTCTTCGGCACTATCTGGAGTCTTATTATCTCCTGTGCCGGTATCACTACTTTTGTTGTGGCGGGACTTAGAGCGGCGCCGCTGACGTCGGCGCTTGGGTTGCTTCTTGGAGGGGTCATCCTCCACTGTCTCATCGCCATTGCCTTCTTTGGGGGTGTCCACCATGTGTACATCATATGATGAGGTGGCGGTCCAGCGCCCTGTGGGCGGTGATTCCTGTTCATCTCCTGCATCGTCGTCCATACCGTCGATGTCTTCGGAGTCAAAGTCAAGCATGTCGGTTAAATCATCGACAGTGGCTACTAAGTGGGTGGCGGGCGGGTAGCGAATTTCTTCATCGTCTTCATCCCATTCTAGCCGGACATAGTTTGGCCAAGGCTCCCCTGACAAGGAGAGAGACCTTAATGAATTTTCGGCGATGTGCTGAAAAATATCCGCGGAGGTGAACACCATGATCGGCGCCCAGTCGGATTTGATGGGCACGGATGCAGGCGGCTCAGAGTCCCTGGCCGGAGAAAAATCCAGTGGTTTGGCGACACGGCTCTCGTAAGGGGTGAAGTCAGTATCCGGCTCTATCGCCACTGAGAGTGCGGCCTCCATCGCGGGGTCTATCCCTCCGCTCTTGGTTGGCGCGATTTGCTCCGAATTAACGACCAGAGTAGTTGCCGATGCGATCTCCTGAATACTGTCTGACGGCAGAGTTACATCATGCTCATCGTGACTGTGCGGCGCGCCTGGCATGGGCTCAAATCCATTGAAGATCAAGTCTCCGTGGATGTCGGCAGTGTAGTTGAAGTTTCCGTACCTGACCTGATGGCCAGGGGCATAGCTCTCGATCTATTCCAGATGGCCAAGCAAATTGGCCCGTAGTGCGAAGCCGCCGAATACGAAGATCTGTCCGGGGAGGAAAACCTCATCCTAGACCGCATCGTTACCGATGATCGAAGGAGCCATCAAGCCTTACGGTGACGACACAGTGGAACTCTCAATGAAAGCACCAATGTCGGTGTCAAAACCGATGGATCTCGGGTAGGGGGTCCCGAACTGTGTGTCTAAGGCAGATGGTAACAGGAGGCAGGGGACACGATGTTTACCCAGGTTCGGGCCCTCTTGATGGAGGTAATACCCTACGTCCTGCT
Source organism: Triticum urartu (assembly GCF_003073215.2). NCBI lineage: Eukaryota > Viridiplantae > Streptophyta > Magnoliopsida > Poales > Poaceae > Triticum > Triticum urartu. The sequence continues at coordinate 134,808,093 of NC_053023.1, read as the reverse complement.
TGATTGTTCTTGATGATATGAGTATTACAAGAGTTGATCTACCACGAGATCGTAGAGGCTAAACCCTAGAAGCTAGCCTATGGTATGATTGTATGTTGTCCTACGGACTAAACCCTCCGGTTTATATAGACACCGGCCGAGGAGGCTAGGGTTACACAGAGTCGGTTACAAGGGAGGAGATCTACATATCCATATTGCCTAGCTTGCCTTCCACGCTAAGGAGAGTCCCATCCGGACACGGGACGAAGTCTTCAATCTTGTATATTCATGGTCCAACAGTCCGACCAAAGGATATAGTCCGTCTATCGGGAGACCCCCTAATCCAGGACTCCCTCACCACCTAACATGGAAGATACGGACAGCCCTAGTTGATACATGCGCTATTCCAGCATACAAAACGGGATAATTATTTGAAGGTTTAGAGTTTGGCACATACAAATTTACTTGGAACAGCAGGTAGATACCGTATATAGGTAGGTATGGTGGACTCATATGGAATAACTTTGGGGTTTATGGAGTTGGATGCACAAGCAGTATTCCCGCTTAGTACAGGTGAAGGCTAGAAAAAGACTGGGAAGCGACCAGCTAGAGAGCGACAACAGTCATGAACATGCATTAAAATTAATCCACACCGAATGCAAGCATGAGTAGGATATAATCCACCATGAACATAAATATCATTAAGGCTTTGTTGATTTTGTTTCAACTACATGTGTGAACATGTGCCAAGTCAAGTCACTTAAATCATTCAGAGGAGGATACCACCCTATCATACCACATCACAACCATTTTAATAGCATGTTGGCACGCAAGGTAAACCATTATAAGCTCCTAGCTAATTAAGCATGGCATAAGCAACTATAATATCTAATTGTCATTGCAAACATGTTTATTAATAATAGGCTGAATCAGGAATGATGAACTAATCATATTTACAAAAACAAGAGAGGTCGAGTTCATACCAGCTTTTCACATCTCAGTCAAAATTGCCTTTCACTTGCACGACCAAACGATGTGGATAATAATAATAATAATAATAATAATAATAATAATAATAGTGCGCGTGCATTGGACTAAGCTGGAATCTGCAAGCATTCAATAAACAGGAGAGACAAGGCAATATGGGCTCTTTTGTCAGATCAACAATAATGCATATAAAAGCCACTTCAACAATTTAATTATGGTCTCCTCCTATCGACCCCCAAAGAAAAGAAAAGAAATAAAACTATTTACACGGGAAAGCTCCCAACAAGCAAAAAGAAGTAGATGAAATCTTTTTGGGTTTTCTTTTTTTTAATTACTACTACAAGCATGGAAATTTAAACTTAGCTAAAAGCTACAACTATTTTTTTTTGTTTTTATTAAGGTTTATCAAACACACAAGAAGAAAGCATAAAAAAGGAAATAAACTAGCATGGATGATACAATGAAAAAGTATGAGCACCGAAATCTAGCAATGAGTGTGTGAACATGAATGTAATGCCGGTGAGAAATACGTACTCCCCCAAGCTTAGGCTTTTGGCCTAAGTTGGTTTATGGCCACGGAAGGCCTGGCGGATATCCATAGTTGTAGCTGGGGTCGTACTGAGATGCGGCGGCTATCGCCTCCTGAGCTGCAGCGTGGCGACGAGCGGCCTCCGCCCTCCTCTCGTACTCATCTGCCTTCTCTCTGGTAATAACATATCTTCCTTTTGCCTGATAATCAAAGAAGGTAGGAGCAGGGAGAGTAATACGGACATCACGGCGTCTGTCAAAGATTAAGCGATACTGGAGAGGTGATTCATTCCTCTCAACAAACTGGTGGTGAACCATAGCATTAAAGTCTAGGTAAGCAGGAGGCAATTCAATATCATCATTACATATAGTTACACCAAGAAAATTAGCTAAGCAGGTTGCATAAATTCCACCAAAGAAATCTCCATTAAATCTGTTAAGATGCAACCTACGTGCAACAATGGCTCCCAAATTATAAGATTTATCTCCCAACACAACACTCTGAAGAATACTGAGGTCAGGGACACACATGTGACATGCCTCATCTTTACCATTAATGCATCTACCTATGAAGAAAGAAAAATAATGTATAGTAGGAAAGTGAGTGCTCCCTATGGTAGCTTGTCTTATATCTCTAGATTCCCCCAGAGTTATACTAGCAAGAAAATCTCTAAATTCATATTTGCGAGGTTCCCTCACACTACCCCATTGTGGAAGTTTGCAAGCAGTGGTAAAATCCTCTAAGTCCATAGTGTAAATTTTTTCATAAAGATCAAACAAGACAGTTGGAGAATTACGTGAAGATGAAAATTCAAACCTCCTCACAAAGGAACTAGTGAGATAGTGGTACTGGCGGCATTTTTTTGCCTCGAAGCTCACAAGATCAGCGTTACGCAAATATGCGTTAAATTCTTCCTTGATTCCCGCTCGATCCATGAAGTCCTCTGAAGGCCATCCACAAGGACGCACTGGAGCGTCTCTTGGTACATTTTCCTCAGCATATTTCTTCCTCTAAAAAATTTCTGAAATTTTTAGTAACTTCAAATAAAAGTAAACCAAACTCAACAAAATTGATAGCAACTACTCCTACAAGTGCCTAGAGCCTATATTATGCATCAAAACTACTTGGAACCATATAAATTTGACATGCAAGCTCAAGAACATAGTCACCTAGGCAGCATAAATTTGCGATGAATAAAGCACTAGAACAAAAACTAATTGGACCAATGGAGGAGTGATATACCAAGGAACAATCCCCCCAAGCAGTTTTGTGAGAGGTTCTTTGAGCAAGGAGATCGAAAATCGCAGCAAAATGAGCTAGAACTCGTGCTTGAGCTGGATATTCTTGTTTGTGGGAGGAAGGAGTGTGTGGGTGCAGGAATAAGTGGAGGAGGGCCACCGTGGGCCCACGAGGCAGGGGGGCGCGCCCAGGGGGGTAGGGCGCGCCCTCCACCCTCGTGGCCAGGTGGATGCCCCCCGTGTTGTGTTCTCGGTGCCAAATAATCTCAAATATTCCAGAAAAAATCATATTTAAATTTCAGGGCATTTGGAGAACTTTCATTTTCTGGGTATTTTTATATTGCACGGATAATTCAGATAACAGACAAAAAATACTATTTTTATTTTATTTAAAATAAATAACAGAAAGTAAAAGGAGGGTACAGAGAGTTGTGTTTTCTAACTTCATCCATCTCATGATCATCAAAAGGAATCCATTAACAAGGTTGATCAAGTCTTGTTAACAAACTCATTCTGAATAACATGGAACCGGAGAATTTTCGAATAACACTAGGTTACCTCGACGGGGATATGCACATCCCCAGTAATAAGAATATCATATTTCTTCTTGACAGTAGGAAGAGGAAATTCAAAACCTCCAAATATAATCGATGAAAATTTTCCAATAGAGTTGATACTATGAACTTGAGGTTGTTTCCTCGGAAAGTGTACCGTATGCTCATTACCATTAACATGAAAAGTGACATTGCCTTTGGTGCAATCAATAACAGCTCCTGTAATATTCAAAAAGGGTCTTCCAAGAATAATAGACATACTATCGTCCTCGGGAATATCAAGAATAACAAAGTCCGTTAAAATAGTAACATTTGCAACCACAACAGGCGCATCCTCACAAATACAGACAAGTATAGCAGTTGATTTATCAGCCATTTGCAAAGATAGTTTAGTAGGTGTCAACTTATTCAAATCAAGTCTACGATATAAAGAGAGACGCATAACACTAACACCGGCTCCAAGATCACATAAAGCAGTTTTAACATAGTTTCTTTTAATGGAGCATGGTATAGTGGGTACTCCTGGTTCTCCAAGTTTCTTTGGTATTCCACCTTTAAAAGTATAATTAGCAAGCATGGTGGAAATTTCAGCTTTCAGTATCTTTATTTTATTAGTAATAATATTTTTCATATACTTAGCATAAGCATTCATTTTAAGCATATCAGTTAATCGCATACGCAAAAAGATAGGTCTAATCATTTCAGCAAAGCGCTCAAAATCCTCATCATCCTTTTTCTTGGATGGTTTGGGAGGAAAAGGCATGGGTTTCTGAACCCAAGGTTCTCTTTCTTTACCATGTTTCCTAGCAACAAAGTCTTTCTTATCATAACGTTGATTCTTTGATTGTGGGTTATCAAGATCAACAGCAGGTTCAATTTCTATATCATTATCATTACTAGGTTGAGCATCATCATGAACCTTATCATTAACATTATCACTAGTTTCAGGTTCATTACCAGATTGTGTTTCAGTATCAGAAATACAAATATCATTTGGATTCTCAGGTGTTTCAGCAATAGGTTCACTAGAAGCATGCAAAGTCCTATCATTTTTCTTTTTCTTCCTTTTAGAAGGACTAGGTGCATCTATATTATTTCTCTGAGAATCTTTCTCAATTCTCTTAGTGTGGCCTTTAGGATACAGAGCTTCCTGAGTCATTCTACCAGTTCTAGTAGCCACTCTAACAGCATAATCATTATTCTTACTATTCAATTCGTTGAGCAAATCATTTTGAGCTTTAAGTACTTGTTCTACTTGAGTGGTAACCATAGAAGCATGTTTACTAATAAGTTTAAGTTCACCTTTGACATTAGCCATATAATCACCCAAGTGTTCAAGCATATTTGAATTGTATTTCAATTGTCTACCAAAATAAGCATTGAAGTCTTCTTGCTTAACCATAAATTTATCAAACTCATCTAAGCATGGGCTAGCAAACTTAGTAAGAGGGATTTCAGCTTTATCAAATCTATAAAGAGAATTTACCTTTACTACCCGTGTCGGATTATCAAGACCATGTATTTCTTCAATAGGAGATGGATTAAATTATGCATTTCTTCGACAGGCGGTAAATTAATACCATGTATTTCTTCAATAAGAGGTAAATTCTTAACATCTTCAGCTTTAATACCCTTTTCTTTCATAGATTTCTTTGCCTCTTGCATATCTTCAGGACTGAGAAATAGAACACCACTTTTATTCGGAGTTAGTTTAGGAATAGGCTCAGGAGTTGGCTCAGGAAGTGTCCAATTAATTTCATTTGTCAACATATTATTCAATAGAATTCCAGCTTCATACGGTGTTCTTTCCCTGAAAACAGAACCAGCACAACTATCCAGGTAATCTCTGGAAGCATCGGTTAGTCCATTATAAAAGATATCAAGTATTTCATTTTTCTTGAGAGGATGATCAGGCAGAGCATTAAGTAACTTGAGAAGCCTCCCCCAAGCTTATGGGAGACTCTCTTCTTCAATTTGCACAAAGTTGTATATATCCCTTAAAGCAGCTTATTTCTTATGAGCTGGGAAATATTTAGCAGAGAAGTAATAGATCATATCCTGGGGACTACGCACACAACCAGGATCAAGAGAATTAAACCATATCTTAGCATCACCCTTTAATGAGAACGGAAATATTTTAAGCATATAAAAGTAGCGAGTTCTCTCATCTTTAGTGAACATGGTGGCTATATCATTTAATTTAGTAAGATGTGCCACAATAGTTTTAGATTCATAGCCATGAAAAGGATTAGATTCAACCAAAGTAATTATATCAGGATCAACAGAGAATTCATAATCCTTATCAGTAACACAGATAGGTGAAGTAGCAAAAGCAGGGTCAGGTTTCATTCTAGCATTCAAAGACTTTTCTTTCAGCTTAGCTAACAGTTTCTTAAGATCATATCTATCATTGCAAGCTAAAAAATCTCTAGCAATTTCTTCATCCATAGCATAACCCTCAGGCACAACATGCAATTCATATCTAGGGTGAGAATCTTCATCATCACTTTCATCAATATTATCAATTTCAATAATTTCATCCTCTCTAACCCTAGCAAGTTGTTCATCAAGAAATTCACCTAGTGGCACAGTATTATCAAGCATAGAAGTAGTTTCATCATAAGTATCATGCAAAGCATAAGTGGCATCATCAATAACATGCGACATATCAGAACGAATAGCAGGAGTGGGTGTCGCAAGTTTACTCAAAACAGAAGGTGAATCAAGTGCAGAGCTAGATGGCAATTCCTTACCTCCCCTCGTAGTTGAGGGAAAATCTTGGTTCTTTTATCTTTCAAGTTCTTCATAGTGATCATCAGATATAAATCCCAAGTGACTCAAAGAATATAGCTATGCTCCCCAACAACGGCGCCAGAAAATAGTCTTGATAACCCACAAGTATATGGGATCGCAACAGTTTTCGAGGGTAGAGTATTCAACCCAAATTTATTGATTCGACACAAGGGGAGCCAAAGAATATTCTCAAGTATTAACAGTGGAGTTGTCAATTCAACCGCACCTGAAAGACTTAATATCTGCAGCAAAGTATTTAGTAGCAAAGTAGTATGGAAGCAATGGTAACGGTGGCAAAAGTAACAATAGCAGTTTTGTAGTGATTGTAACAGTGGCAACGGTAAAGTAACTAAGCAAAGATCAATATGTGAAAAGCTCGTAGGCATTGGATCAATGATGGATAATTATGTCAGATGTGATTCCTCATGCAACAGTTATAACATAGGGTGACACAGAACTAGCTCCAGTTCATCAATGTAACATAGGCATGTATTTCTAATATAGTCATACGTGCTTATGGAAAAGAACTTGCATGACATCTTTTGTCCTACCCTCCCGTGGCAGCGGGGTCCTATTGGAAACCAAGGGATATTAAGGTCTCCTTTTAATAGAGTACTAGAACAAAGCATTAACACTTAGTGAATACATGAACTCCTCAAACTATGGTCATCACCAGTAAGTATCCTGATTATTGTCACTTTGGGGTTAACGGATCATAACACATAATAGGTGACTATAGACTTGCAAGATAGGATCAAGAACCCACATATATTCATGAAAACATAATAGGTTCAGATTTGAAATCATGGCACTCGGGCCCTAGTGACAAACATTAAGCATAGCAAAGTCATAGAAACATCAATCTCAGAACATAATGGATACTAGGAATCAAACCCTAACAAAACCAACTCGATTACATGATAAATCTCATCCAACCCATCACCGTCCAGCAAGCCTACGATGGAATTACTCAGGCACGGCGGTGAGCATCATGAAATTGGTGATGGAGGAAGGTTGATGATGATGATGGCGACGGATTCCCCTCTCCGGAGCCCCGAACGGACTCCAGATCAGCCCTCCCGAGAGAGTTTAGGGCTTGGCGGCGGCTCCGTATCGTAAAACATGATGAATCCTTCTCTCTGATTTTTTTCTCCCCAAACATGAATATATAGAGTTGGAGTTGAGGTCGGTGGAGCACCAGGGGGCCCATGAGGCAGGGGTGCGCCCAGGGGGGTAGGTGCGCCCCCACCCCTAGCCTTGATTCTTTCGCCAGTATTTTTATATATTCCAAAAATATTCTCCGTTGATTTTCAAGTCATTCCGAGATCTTTTATTTCTACACAAAAATAACAACATGGCAATTCTGCTGAAAACAACGTTAGTCCCGGTTAGTTCCATTCAAATCATGCAAGTTAGAGTCCAAAACAAGGGCAAAAGTGTTTGGAAAAGTAGATACGATGGAGACGTATCACTACATTGCCATGCCGAAGGCTTCATGTCAGCGGGCTAGCGTATTACTGTATCTCGGGAAAGCTGGCTACGACATCAAGCTCGTCCACACCGATGGCTTCACGTGGGCCAAGTCACAAGTTAAGTTGTCCATCCCCAACCCCTCTGGTTCAACCACCGTCGATCTCTTCGACGACCCTGTCGCTAATCTCCTCCGCCAAGCGGTCAAGGATTTGCAAGCTTTATACGCCGTCGAGGTCACTTATGAAGGACACGTTCTATGGTGGCGGCTTGGGATCCTCAATTGCCAAGTCAGATCTCATCGACCACGACCACGAGGAGGGCACCCACGAAGGTTCTTCCAAGGTGAAACATCCCATCTGTGACATAAGAGAGCGCACCATGGGTCTGTGCTCTTCCAACCAGAAGGATCCTGTCCATGAAATGTGAGGCAACATTCTATCAGCAAATATTACCTTTTCTAGATTGCCAACCCGTACCCTTTGTTTTAGTAGCATTTGCCGTGCGGTGCTTTAACCGTGCCGTGTTTAATTATTTCAGTTATGCAAAAATGTATTGTTCAATAGGTCTATGTGATGTTTAAGTATGAATTGTCCACTTTAGTTTCACGAATGGCTATATTTGGTTGTTTATAGTGAGTAGATGCCTTCTTTATCTGTATTTGGTTGTTAGGTTGGTTGGAGTGCAGTTATCAAGCAGATGCCTTGTTTATCTGTATTTGGTTCTTAGTTTGGTTGAAGTGAGTATTTGTCCAATTATCAAGCAGATGCCTTGTTTATCTGTATTTGGTTGTTAGCTTGCTTTTTTAGCATTTGTCCAGTTATTGAGCAGATGCCTTGTTTATCTGTATTTGGTTGTTAGGTTGCTTTTTTAGCATTTCTCCAGTTATCAAGCAGATGCCTTGTTGATCTTTATCTGCTTGTTAGGTTGGTTGAAGTGAGCATTTGTCCAGTTTTCAAGCATATGCCCTGTTTATCTGTATTTGCTTGTTAGGTTGGTTGAAGTGAGACTCTGTCCAGTTTTCAGTGGCTATATTTGGTTGGTATAGTGGTCATTTATGCCTTGTTTATTTCAGGCATTCACAATGTGTGGTTCATTATGTGCAAGTCAGAACTGTGCCGCTCGACTACATCAACACCAGTTTGAACGGCTATATTTGGTTCTAGTTATTCCTGGTGTAGTTAACACATGCCCTTTATTTCAGTTTTACACATTTATCCAATGTGATGTTTAAGCATTACCTACGTTCTATTCATTTTCAACAATACCAGTTTGAATTGCAATATTTGATGGTTGTTAAGCCTGCTTTCAGTAACATTGCCTTCCATTTTATATCTGCTTTAATAGCATGCTGAAACCAACACATTCAAGCTACATTTGGAGATGATGTTGTTTACCTTTTCTATATTTGTTTGTTGTTAAGATCGCTGCACTTATCATGCCTTTCCACTACTTATGCAGGACAACAACGTGAGTGGCCACCATTTTCCGCCGAGGTTAGCTTCATCCCTTAGCTTGTACTCCCCCGGTCGTGCCATAATGTAGTGCATATAGATCCAGGCCTGGACACTAGTTAGCTTCTAATATTGACTTGTTGCTTGTAGGTACATATGCCCTTGGCAAGGGTCCACGCATCGACCCTTTTTGCGTATGGGGCAATGAGATATTGATGAACAAGCATCAAGTGAGGAAACTGATAAGGATTATTAGCAAAAAGAGACGAATCGTGGAAAGCAAATTATTTGTTTATGCTCTATCCAACACAACAGTGAGCTATAGGATGGTAACTACAAACTCTGCAGCCTTCTCTTTTTACTGGCCATAATGAGTTGTTAGACAACAACGTCTGAATCTTTTTCGTTCCCAGTGGTTCCCAAAGCAGTTCACTCAAGATTACCTCGCAAAGTACATGATTGGTGGACACACAATGAAGGTTAAAGTATTTCATCCAGACTACAATGAGCATCGAGAAGTCCTAATGAAGACAGTGAAAGATGGATGGGCAGCCATCACAAGGGGTTGGCCTAGAATCGTGCGCGCCTTACACTACTAGGAAAAGGCCTACTAGTGGCGCACCTGTTTTGCCTACTAATGGCGCACTACAGGTGCGCCACTAGTATCACGCCATTAGTATTTTTTACTAATGGTGCACCTGTGGTGCGCCATTAGTATCTGGTATCACTAGTAGAAAACAGGGCTTTGGCCCAGGTCAGGTTAGCCCATTAGTCCCGGTTCAGTGCAGAACCGGGACCAATGTGGGCCCAGGGGGCCGGCCGGGCCACATGGGCCATTGGTCCCGGTTCATCTAGACCTTTTGGTCCCGGTTGGTGGGATGAACCGGGACCAATGGGCCTCGCTCCTAGCCCACCACCATTGGTCCCAGTTGGTGGCTTGAACCGGGACCAAAGGCTCCCCTTTAGTCCCGGCTCATGTCACCAACCGGGACCAATGCGATGCCTATATATACCCCTCGCTCGCGAGTAGAGCACCCCAGTGCTCTGTTTTTCTCTGGCCGAGGGGGAGAGGGCTTGGTGGTGCTCTAGCTCACCTCCTATGCACACAAGGTGTTCGATGGAATGCCCGAGCCACACTAATTAAGCTTTCTCCTCTCCAAGCTCGACCTCCAAGCTCCATTTTCCATAATATTTGTCTAGGTTTAGCGGTCCGTCACACCCCGTCCCCGTCTTCACCGCCGTCGATCACCCGCGCCGAGCTCATCGCCGGCACCACCATGGTGAGCCTCTTGTTTTATCTTCTTTCTGAAAGGAAAAATATTCTTACTTGTATGTTTACATAGATACTTGTATTATTTTCTTACTTTTATTATTGCATCTTATATAGTGCGATGGTTTTGGTATCCGCCCCCATCGGTCCTCGTCCTGTCTATGATTCGGATGTGGTATATATATTATCTTTATAACTATTGGTTCATTTATTGTTTATGAAAATTATGCCGACCAACATGACATAGATTTTATTTATGTAGGATGTATGTGAATCAGAAATGCCAACCGACCCTATTGTTGAGAGGTTAAATTTAGTTGAAGAAGAAAACAATTTGTTGAAGGAAAAAATAAAAAAATTTGAGGAGGAGAAGATGATATTGGAGTTGCATGTTGCAGATGTCGTCGATGATCACAAGATCAAGATGGATGCAATGCGCTTGAAGATTAGAAAGATTAGAAAATATGCCATTCATATCGAGGCTTGGTATCATTATGCCGTTGGATCAATTCTTACCTTGGTTGCGATTATGATCGCATTTGTTTTCGCATTGAAATGTTTTACATAGTTTCAATGTATGGTTTAATTAATTAGATGCTCTAGAGAGCTAAATGTTGTTAGATGAGAACTATGTATGCACTTTGGTTTTAATGTGATGATGAACTTCTATTAATTTGGACACTTAATTATATATAATGCACGCGGATGAACTGGCAATAGATGTACGGTGACAGACACACCCGCGAGTACATTAAGGGCGTGCATGAGTTTCTCGATGCGGCTGAGGCAAACAAGCAGAATGGTTTTATGTGTTGTCCATGCACTGAATGTGGGAATACGAGGTCTTACTCTAACCGGAAAATCCTTCACTCCCACCTGCTTTACAAGGGTTTCATGCCACACTATAATGTTTGGACGTGGCACGGAGAAATAGGGGTTATGATGGAAGACGACGAAGAAGAAGAGTACGATGACAACTATGTGCCCCCTGAATACGGTGATGCTGCAACGGGGGGAGCTGGTGAAGATCAAGAGGAACCAGACGATGTGCCCAATGATGCTGCAACGGGTGAAGCTGCTGAAGATCAAGAGGAACCAGATGATGTGCCCGATGATGATGATCTCCGCCGGGTCATTGTCGATGCAAGGACGCAATGTGAAAGTCAAAAGGAGAAGCTGAAGTTCGATCGCATGTTAGAGGATCACAAAAAAGGGTTATACCCCAATTGCGAAGATGGCAACACAAAGCTCGGTACCGTGCTGGAATTACTGCAGTGGAAGGCAGAGAATGATGTGGCTGACAAAGGATTTGAGAAGCTACTGAAAATATTGAAGAAGAAGCTTCCAAAGGATAACGAATTGCCCGACAGTACATACGCAGCAAAGAAGGTCGTATGCCCTCTAGGATTGGAGGTGGAGAAGATACATCCATGCCCTAATGACTGCATCCTCTACCGCGATGCATACAAGGATCTGAACGCATGCCCGGTATGCGGTGCATTGCGGTATAAGATCAGACGAGATGACCCTGGTGATGTTGACGGCGAGCCCCCCAGGAAGAGGGTTCCTGCGAAGGTGATGTGGTATGCTCCCATAATACCACGGTTGAAACGTCTGTTCAGAAACGAAGAGCATGCCAAGTTGATGGGATGGCACAGTGAGAACCGAAAGAAAGATGGGAAGTTGAGAGCACCCGCTGACGGGTCGCAGTGGAGAAAAATCGAGAGAAAGTACTGGGATGAGTTTGCAAAGGACCCAAGGAATGTATGGTTTGCTTTAAGCGCGGATGGCATTAATCCTTTCGGGGAGCAGAGCAGCAATCACATCACCTGGCCCGTGACTCTATGTATGTATAACCTTCCTCCTTGGATGTGCATGAAGCGGAAGTTCATTATGATGCCAGTTCTCATCCAAGGCCCTAAGCAACCCAGCAACGAAATTGATGTGTACCTAAGGCCATTAGTTGAAGAACTTTTACAGCTGTGGAATGGAAACGGTGTACGTATGTGGGATGAGCATAGACAGGAGGAATTTAACCTTAAGGTGTTGCTGTTCGTGACCATCAACGATTGGCCCGCTCTCAGTAACCTTTCAGGACAGACAAACAAAGGATACCACGCATGCACGCACTGTTTAGATGACACTGAAAGTATATACCTGGACAAATGCAGGAAGAATGTGTACCTGGGCCATCGTCGATTTCTTCCGACCAACCATCAATGTCGAAAGAAAGGCAAGCATTTCAAAGGCGAGGCAGATCACCGGAAGAAGCCCGCCATGCGCACCGGTGATCACGTGCTTTCTATGGTCAATGATTTACACTACGTAATCTTTGGAAAGGGTCTCGGTGGACTAGCTGTTCCGAATGACGCTGAGGGACACGCACCCATGTTGAAGAAGAAATCTATATTTTGGGACCTACCCTACTGGAAAGACCTAGAGGTCCGCTCCTCAATCGACGTGATGCACGTGACGAAGAACCTTTGCGTGAACCTGCTAGGCTTCTTGGGGGTGTATGGGAAGACAAAAGATACACCTGAGGCATGTGAGGACCTGCAATGTTTGCACGAAAAAGACGGCATGCCTCCGAAGCAGTATAAAGGTCCTGCCAGCTACGCTCTTACGAAAGAAGAGAAAGAAATCTTCTTTGAATGCCTGCTCAGTATGAAGGTCACGACTAGCTTCTCGTCGAATATAAAGGGAATAATAAATATGCCAGAGAAAAAGTTTCAGAACCTAAAGTCTCATGACTGCCACGTGATTATGACGCAACTGCTTCCGGTTGCATTCAGGGGGCTTCTACCGGAAAACGTCCGATTAGCCATTGTGAATCTATGTGCATTCCTCAATGCAATCTCTCAGAAGGTGATCGATCCAGAAATCGTACCAAGGCTAAGGAGTGATGTGGCGCAATGTCTTGTCAGTTTCGAGCTGGTGTTCCCACCATCCTTCTTCAATATCATGACGCACATCCTAGTTCATCTAGTCGACGAGATTGTCATCCTAGGGCCCGTATTTCTACACAATATGTTCCCCTTTGAGAGGTTCATGGGAGTCCTAAAGAAATATGTCCGTAACCACGCTAGGCCAGAAGGAAGCATCTCCATGGGCCATCAAACAGAGGATGTTATCGGGTTTTGTGTTGACTTCATTCTTGGCCTTAAGAAGATAGGTCTCCCTAAATCGCGGTATGAGGGGAGACTGACTGGAAAAGGCACTCTTGGAAGAGACTCAATAATATGCAGGGACGGATATTCTTGGTCTCAAGAAAACTACACAGTTCTACAGAACTCTACCTTGGTGACCCCGTATGTCGATGAACACAAGAACAGTCTGCTCTCCAAATACCCGGAGCAGTGCGACGACTGGATTACATGTGAACACATCAGGACTTTCAGCAGTTGGTTGGAAACACGTCTCAGAGGTGACAACACTGTTTGTGATGAGTTGTACTTGTTGTCCAGGGGACCATCTTTGACTGTATTGACTTACAAAGGATACGAGATAAATGGGAGTACATTTTACACGATCGCCCAAGATCAAAAGAGCACCAACCAAAACAGCGGTGTCCGCTTTGATGCAGCAACCGAGAGCGGAAAGGACACATATTATGGTTACATAGTGGACATATGGGAACTTGACTACGGACCTGATTTTAAGGTCCCTTTGTTTAAGTGCAAATGGGTCAATCTGTTAGGCGGCGGGGTACAGGTAGACCCACAGTACGGAATGAAAACAGTGGATCTGAAAAATCTTGGGTACATTGACGAACCGTTCGTCCTAGCCAATGATGTGGCACAGGTTATATATGTGAAGGACATGTCTACCAAACCGAGAAAAAGAAAAGATAAGGAAGTGAATACATCATACGATGAGCCAAAGCACCACATAGTTCTTTCAGGAAAAAGGGACATCCTGGGAGTGGACGGCAAGACAGACATGTCTGAAGATTATGAAAAGTTTCATGAAATTCCTCCCTTCAATGTCAAGGCTGACCCAAGCATCCTGATAAACAATGAAAATTATCCATGGTTATGGTGCAATAAGCAAATGACACAAGCGAAGAAAAAGTGAAGACTTTCTCCCGCAACTATTATGATGATACCATGCCAACTTTGTGACACACGAACATGCTACCATTGTCCGTTTTGTACATGCACATGCTATGTGGGTGAAATTATGATACCATGCCAACTTTCAACTTTTTCAGAGTTCATTTGAAATGCTTTCATGTCTTATGGTTCGGCCCTCGTAATACCATGACCATTAGTCCCTGGCCCATGCCAACTTTCAACTTTCAACTTTCTAAAACTAATGGCACTAACAGAAAGTTTATAATTTTGCTCCTCGCCCCTGGCCCATGACCATTAGTCCCGGTTTGTGCCACAAACCGGGACTAAAGGGTTGGTCCTTGTTGCGGGCAGAGTTTAGTCCCACCTCGCCAACCGAAGGGGGCTCACACCGGTTTATAAGCCCTTCCCTCTCTGCCTTGTTGAGCTCCTCTCAAAGTGAAAATAGATGCCCTAATAGAGAAAAGTTTAACCTAAATTCATAGTGAATTTCTCTGAAATTCATAGAAATTTACTAGGAATTTAGCTTGAATTTTCTCTATAAGCACATCTATTCTCATTTTTAGTAAGTTAATCACAAACTTGTGATTCAAACAATTTTCAAAGAATTCAAATTTTAACTATTCAAATTTTAAAACTAATGGCACTAACAGAAAGTTTATAATTTTTCTAAAACTAATGGCACAAACAGAAAGTTTATAATTTTGCTAACCTAAAAGAAAACAGAATTAAAAATTAAAGCAAAAAACAAAAGAAAATAAATAATGCAAAAAACAAATCAAAAAACAGGGAAAAAACTATTTTTATAGTAAAGTTAATCACAAAATAAAATAAATAAAGCAACAAAGAAAACAAAAAAACTAAAAAAGTGTTTTCAAATTTGAAAACTAATGGCACTAACAGAAAGTTTATAATTTTTCTAAAACTAAAAGCTAAAAGAATAAAAAATAAAGCAAAAAACAAAAGAAAATAAATAATGCAGAAAACAAAACAAAAAAACTGGAATAAAAATAGCAACAATAAGTATTTTGTTGTAAGTAGAATCAAATAAAATAAATAAAGCAACAAAGAAAACAAAAAAACAAAAAAAGTGTTTTCAAATTTGAAAACTAATGGCATTAACAAAAAGTTTATAATTTTTCTACAACTAAAAGCATAAAGAATTAAAAAATAAAGCAAAAAACAAAAGAAAATAAATAAAGCAACAAAAAAACAAAAAAAATGCCACCTAGTGGGCCCCCACGGCCTGAATACGACTAGAAACCCATCCAAGGGCCAGGATTCAGGCCCGCAGGAGGCCCAGTAGGCCCACAGGCATAGCAGTGACAATTAGGCCCGTAAGCCTGCAATGGAGAGGAGCTCGAGAGGGGTGCGGCAGTGAGGCTTATAAACCACTGCGTACCCCTCTCAACTAGCGAGATGGGACTAAACTTTCGACGCAGCAGCCACACAAGGCCTTTGGTCCCGGTTGGTGGCACCAACCGGGACTAATGCCCACCTTTACTCCCGGTTGCTGCCACGAATCGGGACTAAAGGCTCTGCTATATAAGTCCACACTTTGGAAATTTTCGCCAACTTCTTCATTCCCCATCGCCGACGCCGCCAGGCTGCTCGTCCTCCTCGTTGCCGTCGCCGCGCCCTGCCCCATCCCCGCGTGCTTGCCGTCGCTGCGCCCTGCCCCGTCGCCGTCGCCGCGCCCTGTCGCTGTCGTCGTCGTCGTGCCCTCCTGCCCGTCGCCGGCCGCCCTGCCCCGAGCTCGCTGCCGTCCGCCCTGCCCCGAGCCCCGCCTCCTCATCCCCGTTGCCGTGTGCCGCCCCGAGCCCGTCGTCCCCGTCACCGCGTGCCGCCCCGCGCACGCCGTCCCTGTCGCCGGCATCCCCGAGCCCGCCGTCCTCCTTCCCGTTGTTGGCCTCCTCTCCCTGTCGCCGCCCGCCCCCAGTGAGCTCCCCCCTTTCCCATCCCCGTCACCGACGACGCCACCCATTGCCGCCGCTGCTCTCTGTTTATGGATATGGCTATATATGCATGTATTTTCTCTGTGTATATATGTTCATATATGCAAAAGTTACATTTTTAGAAAATCATCTATATATGTTCAGAAAAGTTCTATATGAATGTGGCTATATGTATGTTCATGGAAAATAATTTTGCTCGATGATCTTTTTGTTCACGATGTACATATAATTTTTTTCATGTATGTATAAATGTCGATATGAATTGTACCTATGATGTTTTTTATTCATAGATGAATATGTATGTGGCTATGTATGTGTATGTGGCTATGTGAATATGCAAAGAAGAGGAGATGAAGAAGATGATATATTTTGTTATTCGTGGGTGTGTCGAGAGGGTCATCAATAACTTTAGTGAATTTTAGGTTATTTTCATTTTAGGTCATTTTAGGTCGTGGGTGTGTCGAGAGGGCGGCCAAGGGGTCGAGGGTCGTCGAACATGAGAGGGGGGATGATAGATGATGATGAGGGGGGGGAGGGGGGACGTCGAACATTCATGAGAGAGGCAGGGAAGAAGGGGAAGAAGAGGGAGAAGAAGAGGGGGTCGAGAGGGGGTCTAGGGTCGCCGAGGGGTCGAGGGTCGTCGAACATGAGAGGAAGAAGAGGATAAAAGAAGAAGAGGAATAAGAAAAAAAAGAGGAGAAGAAAGAATAGAGGAGAAGATCTCCTCTATTCTTTCTTCTCCTCTTTTCTTTCTTCTTCTTCCTCTTTTTTTATCGGGAACGAGGGTCGTCGAGGGTCGCCGAGCGGTAGAGGAAGAAGAGGATAAAAAAGAAGAGGAAGAAAAAAAAGAGAGGGGTCGACGGTCGCCTAGGGGTCGAGGGTCGAGAGGGTCTCTAGGGTCGCCGAGAGGGGAGAGGAAGAAGAGGAGAAATAAATAAGAAGAAGAAAAAAGAAGGAAAAGAAGAGGAGAAGAAGAAAGGAATAGTGGAGAAGAAGATAAAATAGAATATTCTATTTTCTCTTCTTCTCCACTATTCCTTTCTTCTTCTCCTCTTTTTTTTCTTCTTTTTTTTCTTCGATCTTTTCCTCTAGCTATTCCTTTCTTCGAGGGTTCTATAGGGTTGAGGGATCGAGGGTCGAGGGTTCCAGGGTCGTCTAGGGGTCGAGGGTTCCAGGGTCATCGAGGGTTTGAGGGGTCGAGGATCACCGAGGGGTCGAGAGAGGTTTCCTAGTGTCAAAGTATTGAAGAAATCCATGGCTTCATCATTAGCCGGAAGTAACCAGGGCATGACGAAGTCCTCCAAAGTTATTTTGGAATGGTGTCCCGGACATGATAATTTGCCTTTTTGTATGAATTTCATCAAGGCCTTCCAAATAACGATATTTGGAAGGTTCTTGCTGAACTTTGTACCAAAAAGCGAATTATCTTATCTGGGACTCCGTTCCAAAATAACTTTGGAGAGCTTCGTACCATCATGCACCTGTTACTTTCGCCTAATGATGAAGACATGGTTTTGTTGAATCCTTTGACACTAGGCAACCTCCCGACCCCTCGGCGATCCTCTCGAACATGAGAGGAATAAGAGGATAAAAAAAGAAGAGGAAGAAGAAAAAAAGAGGAGAAGAAAGAATAGAGGAGTTCTTCTCCTCTATTCTTTCTTCTCCTCTTTTTTCTCTTCTTCTTCCTCTTTTTTTATCGGGAACGAGGGTCGCCGAGCAGTAGAGGAGAAACCCTAAATAGAAAGTATCATCGGTGTGAGATACATGTACCGTCGGTGTCGGACACTACATCCACGTCCCACAAGTAGCGCGGGCTTCGACGCCCACGTCACTTGTGGGACGTGGATGTAGTGTCCGACACCGACGGCCACATGTATCTCACACCCACGATACTTGCTATTTAGGGTTTCCTCTATCGCTCGGTGACCCTCGACGACCCTCATTCCTGATAAAAAAAGAGGAAGAAGAAGAAAAAATAGGAGTAGAAAGAATAGAGGAGTTCTTACTCCTCTATTCTTTCTTCTCCTCTTTTTTTTCTTCTTCCTCTTCTTTTTTTATCCTTGAAGCGTTGTCGAGGCCACCCCAAACCCTAGAGAAGCAGCGTCGAGGCCACTAATTAATATTAGTTCTACGTTTTTGCCACTAATATATCCATCTGTCATGTTTGAATAATAATTGCCATGTTGTCAATATTTGTAGAAACTATGGACAGCGCCCGAGACGAAGTACAAGAAGAGTTGTTGGGGGACATAATCGCACGAGGAAGTGATGCCATCTGCTCGTTGTTTCTCAACAAGACCGATGGTCTGGAAGCAGCTGATTATGATGGCTCTGGTGACCTAATGCCGGTGCAAGAAGGAGATCGTGAGCACGGCTCCGGTGACCCAATGCCAGTGCAAGAAGGAGACCGTGATGACGTCTCCGGTGACCGAACCGAGTCCGACCAGGTATATATATTAGTTAAGCTTCTGCTGACTAGCTAATTGATGCATTCATTGTTTTGGTATGTACACATATTAATTAAGTCTTTGTTCTTTTTTCTAGCCCTCTGGATCGAGCACAACTTCGGTAAAGAGACGAGGCCCGAAGAAAAAGTTGAGCTCGGATGAAAAGTTTGAGATCATAGCAATCGCGCCCGACAGCCAACCGATTGAACCCCTCCAGACAAAGAGCGCATTTGTTGCTCAGTGCGGGGTTTTGGTTAGGGACAAGATCCCGATCAGCATCCAGCAATGGTTTAAGCCAGCTACAGAAGACCCTGAGGTGTCTTATGTCAATGAAATGCAGAAAAATGATCTTTGGACTGAGCTAAAGTCAAATTTCACCCTACCACCAGAGGATAATCCAGAGAAGCCAGTTAAAGAGCAATTAATCAAGTCTTTTGCTCTTAAGAGGATGGCAGAACTATTCAGGAGGTGGAAGAAAGAGCTGAATAAGTTTGTCGAAAATAATGAGACACCAGAATTCAAGGGCAGATATGAGAAGATCAGAGATCACTAGCCCGCATTTGTGGCCCACAAGACATCGGAAAAGAGTAAGAAGATGTCAGCGACAAACAAGCAAAATATTGCGAAGAAGAAGCATCACCATCGCACAGGGTCAGGTGGCTACCTCGTAGCCCCGCCTAAGTGGGCCAAGACTGAGAATGATCTAGTTGATAAAGGGATCGAACCAGAGACAATTAACTGGCCAGACCATTGCCGGACTTGGTTCTTCGGGGATGGCGGAACCTTGGACCCTGTAACAGGGAAGTGCATTTGGACGAACGATCAAATGGACATACCAGTCAGGAAGCTTCAACACTATATCGAAGCAGCGCAGCAAGGGACGTTCTTTCCAGACAGAGAGAACGATGAGCTCACAATGGCCCTCGGGAATCCTGAGCACCCTGGACGGACACGAGGCACGCCAGGATCCATTCCGTGGAAGGTTGGGTTTCCGGATGCAGGCGGTTACAAATACCATGAGAGGAGGAAAAAAGTGCAGCAGACCCAAATGCAGGCGCTGCAAGCAAGGGTACAAGCGATAGAGGAACGAGAAGCAAATCGCAGCAAACGTACTGCCGAAGCTTCTCCCGAAGCTACCCCGCCATCTCAGCGGAGAAGCAGCGTGGCTTCCACTGAGCTGCTTCAGCTGGAGCATGCCTTGACGGCTCCTGCCAGCTATCCCTTGGATGCTATCACAGAGTCTCAAAATTGCCACCTTATGACGCAATGGATGAATTTGAAGGTCAAGGCGGCTGTTGGCTCTGTTTATCCTACTGAACCCGGCGCAACTTTTCACTGCCGGATGATTCCAGAAGGATATGCTAGGGTGATGGTGGATGAAATAACCGAGGGATTTGAGGACCTCCAGCTTGACCACCCTACCGGTGAAGGGGAGACTAGGCTGGGGTCTGCTCTAAAGACTCCATGCCTATGGCGGAAGGAGCACATCAACCTTCCGAACTGGATGCCTCCGCCTCCACCTCCTCCTCCCCTGGCAAGTCAGGGCACTCCGCCTCCTCCACCGCCTCCACCTCCGGCGAATCAGGGCACTCCGCCTCCTCCACCACCTCCTCCTCCGGTGAGTGACGATCAGGGCACTCGACCGGCTCCTTCTCCAGCGCGTGGCGGCACTCCGCCTCCTTCTCTGCCTGCGCCGACGCGCCCGAGCAGCCAGCCTCCTCCTTCTCCGCCTCATCAGCAAGGGAGGAAGAGACCTGCCACCACTCCGGCTGCTCCAGTGCGTCGTAGTCCTTCTCCTCCGCCTCGTAAGCAAGTAAAGAAGACAACCGCTCCGTCTGCTCGGCCGGCGTCTAGCAGTACAGCCAGAGGTGGGAGGACATACAGATTCGGTCCTTTTCTGAAGACTCCAGAGAAGTTACCATACGAGAGGACCCCGGAGGAGAACGCCGAGATCGCATAAACCGAAGTGGATGACTGGTTTCAAGGGTTGAAAGCAAAGAGACATCCACTTCCGGAGGAGAAGGTAGATCCGGTGAAAGCGAAGCGCACTCTGGCTGCCCTGACAAAACCACCCAAGTCTCCGCCGAAAGGAAACTAAGAGCGCATTATTGGAAACGAATTTGCCGAAGCGGAGCGGTCGGGAAGTACTGTCAGTGATCAAAGGCTGAAAGAACGACGAGCTGGGAAACAAATTGCCCAGCTCAGCGAACAAGCGAAGCAATTGTGCCCCCCGCTCAAGGTGCCTAGCCACAACGTCGCTAATGATCCGAGGATGGTGCCCGGTTATAGCAATCTTGCAGATTACCTGCCCGACGATGTACATTATGAACCCATGGAGGTGCAGATACAAAGATACGAGTACGGGAAGCCTCTCGTCAAAGATGAAAGATCTCTATCAACGATGATGCGAAGATTGCATGATTGGTACTTGAAAATCTGCAGAGACTCTGGGGGGAGGAGTACTTTGTATGTGAAAGTTAAAAAGGAGCATGACCTCGTTGGAATTGAACTGTTGCTTGTTCCATTTGAGGAGTTCTATCAGTTTTTCAATCAATTGGCCCTCGATAAAACAACGGTCGCCTGCTACTGTCTGTAAGTAGTACTACTTTTGTCATTAAGTCTCTCTATATAGCTCAGCTCTTTCATTGCATGTATTTATAATCATCCTCACTATATTATGCAGATTGAAGATCGCCGAATTGAAGAAAAGACAAGTCGGTGACATTGGGTTCATTAACACATATCTCATAGATGCAACTCAGGTTAAATTTCATGCCGCAGCTACCGAGGCCAACTTGCTACGATCGTTGGTAATAAATGAAAACAAAGATATAATACTCTTTCCTTTCAACTTCAAGTGAGTGTTACTGTCTTGTGCGTATTCGGTTTCCCTTATATATTAGTCAAGGTTATAGTAATGTAATTGATGAGTTATTCATGCGTGTGCAGCTTCCACTATATTCTCCTAGAGATTAAGCTTGAGCAGGGACTAGTAACCGTCTTAGACTCAAGACGAAAAGATCCCCAGGACTATGCAGACATGACTCAAATACTCGAGAAGTAAGTTAAATCGATCATTATCCACCATATCAGCAACTTTGTTCATTTCCTGATATCAAGTAATTGTTTTCTTTGTCCGGCAGGGTTTGGAGAAAATTCACCAGAAAAGCTCCGGGACTGCCGAAGGAGCTGCAATTTAGACACCCGAAAGTAAGTACTATAGTAGCATGTTCCGCGCATCTACTAGTCATTCAAGCGCTAGTTTCATCAATACCATTTGGCATTCTTGCTTATCAGTTTGATTGACATCTATTTCTTGTAAAGTGGTTGTGGCAGGAACAAGGGAATGATTTCTGTGGATACTACGTTTGCGAGTCCATCCGCCACACGACCTGTGAGCAGGGCTACACTGACGAACTATATGAAGTACGTAAATAACAACATTCACAATTTTATTTTATTACCATCATTTGTGTTGAGTTTCATTCATTCATATATATATGTATTGACCCCCTTCTTCAAATTAGATGTTTTGGAAGCGGGATGAACTCCAAGCACCAGCTCGCATGCGAGCAATTCAAGAGGAATTGGCGGCATTCTTTCTTGACCACGTGATCCCTGAAGACGGAGAATACTATGTGGACCCTGAGTCCGTATGATTATATTTGTAAGAGATAATTATTGTATATATGTAGCCGGTAGTGTCGGATAGATGTACGAGAACTTGTTGTTCGACCAATCTCTCGGAGAAGGAGAGGTGGTCGATATCACTTCTCTCTGTATGCATATATGTTCATGACGATCTTCTGTTTCCTTCATTTGCTTACTAGCTAGCTAGCGTCTCTAGTCCTCTCTATACGTATGTATAGTACATAGCGTCAACCAAGCACGGACATAAGAGAGGACACTTCTCTCTATTAATTATAGCTAGCTAACACAATATATGAAACACCTAAATTAACCCCCCAAAACCCCCAACCCCCCCCCTTTCAAAAAAAACCCCAACCACAGAAATGCTGACGCATGGATGCCTATTGGTCCCGGTTGGTGCCACCAACCGGGACCAAAGGGTCTCCTGCCTGGGCTCCGCGCACAGGCCACGTGGAGGCCCATCTGTCCCGGTTCTAGATTGAATCGGGACTAAAGGGACAGGGCATTAGTACCGACCCTTTAGTCCCGGTTCCAGAACCGGGACAAAAGGCCCTTACGAACTGGGACAACAGGCCCTTTTTCTACCAGTGTATACTAATGGCGCACCATGCAGTGTGTCATTAGTATAGCCCACGATGCGCCATTAGTATGCCTCCCAGGGGGCCATATTTACCCATGTGCTTTGGAATACTAATGGCGCACTAGTGGATGATGCGCCATTAGAGTCCTTTCTATAGTGCGCCATTAATGTGCTGAGTGGTGCGCCACTAGTATGAATATTAGGGATTTTTTTAGTTTCTGATATTTGCACAGGTTACAAAACATATTACTGCACATAATATAGAGAGCACAACATATAAACAGCAGATTCATCGAATACAATAAAAGATTAGTCTCCGAATACAATTCATCATATTAGTCTCCAAATTCAAAAGACCGAACAAAGATAGAACATTACAAGTCTCGAGACCGCGAGTAGCGAGTTTGTCGGAAGTAATACTAATCCTAACAAGTCCTAGTAATCATCATCATACAACTTCTACTCGTTATTAATAACAAGTCATACGATCATCATCTTGATAGTCATCGAACCAACCATACTTAATTGTTCTTAGCACATGATCATCAGTATTAGGCAGGACCTGTCATGGGTTTGTCACGGCAAATGTCCTTGTGAAAGGACATAGTCGTGGAACCATCGCAACGGGTTAACTTAAAGGGGTTAAACCGGACAAGGGGACACGGAGAGTTTATACTAGTTCGGCCCCTTCGATGAAGGTAAAAGCCTACGTCTAGTTGTGATTGGTATTGCTTAGGTTTCGAAGGCCAGGGAGTGAATCCGCTTTGTCTGCCTCTCGAGTTGTTGTCTGTCCCCTCAACCGCCGCCAGGTCGTCCCCTTATATACATGGGTGGCACCCGTCGGTTTACAGAGTCCCGAAGCCGGATCATAAACATTTCCGGTTCGGTCTCTACACTTCCTATCTTACAAAGCAAGTTACATGATTAAGCCAGTTTACATCTAAAGGCCTTAACTCACTTCTGGGCCTTGGGCCTTCGTAAAGCGCCATCATCTTCACATCTTCATGGGCTTCTAATCATCATAAAGTTAATCCGGCTACTCCTGGCCAGTTTACGTCCAGTAGTAATATCCCCAACATTAGGCCCCAGATTGATTTGAACAGGTTTCATGTCAATCCTTAGTAAAAACTTCATCTTCCACATCATCTCATATTTTGGTAAACTGCCGTGATGTCATCTTCTTAGATCGTGGTAAACTGTCGTGACGTCATCTTCATTAATGGTTCTCCGACAATCGAGGCGACAGCTCCGCCTCACTT
Source organism: Triticum urartu (assembly GCF_003073215.2). NCBI lineage: Eukaryota > Viridiplantae > Streptophyta > Magnoliopsida > Poales > Poaceae > Triticum > Triticum urartu. The sequence goes on along the minus strand of NC_053023.1, from coordinate 134,783,857 downwards.
CCAAGTTTTGGCTCCTCAATTTTCGTTCCTGACACCTATCCCTTGCCTTTATAAATAAGACCGGGGAGTCATTTTCACTTTTCCCCCTCGTGTCTCTTCGTGTCGTCTTCCTTGCGCTGCTCATCCTCCAGAGCTCCGCCGCCACCGTCGATCGTCGCCTCTGCTCTGACTCCGGCCGCTGCATCACCCTGAACGTACCAGAATACTGCGGCATCTCTCCACCATTCCTGTGATACTGGTAACCCTTTTTCCTTCCACCCTAGATCTTGTTTTTAGGGTTTCACTGCTCCTCGGAGTTCATCGAAAAACTCAGTGTTGTTCTTCTCTTTTCTTCTCTGTAGCATCCCAGGCTAGGTTGGACCTATTATCCTTGCGCGACTGTAGCCGTAATCATATTTTCCTCATTAGACTCTCTCTTTATATCAAGACCACCTTATCTGAATCTGCCGAACTGTTTAAATACCTGAAGCTTGAACCTGAATATTCTCCAATTTCTGTCATACCTTAGATCCGAAATTTTCATATAACCCAGTGAAATCTGTTTCCCCTTACTTAGGTATTTTTAGATCTGTACTCCTCACACCAATATAGGTGGTTTAACTTTGCAAGAATGACAATCCGGTATACACCATTAGTCCCCTTGTTGAACCGCCAATGTACTTCCCCTTATAACCTGTATTTAATAAATTCTTGTATGGAATTGCCAACTCCGGTTTAACGATATGTTTATATCCTTGATATAACCTTGTCCTTCATTATTATTTCAGCCTCCGGTTTATGCAATCTTATGTACTAGTATATGTTGATATCATTACATCTTGTGTGTCATCCTGAATGATCTGTAAATCGGTGTTTCTTCCATAGCTTTGCTCTATAATGGCCAAGAAATTTACTGCTTGCAACTGGGCTCGTTCCCGGGTCACCGAGCAACAATTGAACGATATGGTTAGCATTGGTACCTTGCCTAAGAAGACTGAGATTAAATGGCGAGTTCTAGGAGCAGAAAATCCTCTGACCCTGAGGCAGGGTGAGGTGGTGGTCTTTGTCGACCACATAGGACGTGGCTGCAAACCGCCAGGGTCAAAGTTTTACCGAGATGTGCTTGCCAATTTCCAACTCCATCCTCAAGACATCGGGCCCAACTCAGTATCCAATCTATGCAACTTCCAGGTCTTCTGTGAAGTGTACTTACAGGAAGAACCAACTATGGAGCTGTTCCGGGACTTCTTTCACCTAAACTGGCGCACAGAATTTGTAAATGGCCCCAACACTGAACTTGGTGGTGTCTCAATTCAGAAGCGCAAATAAGTTGAATTTCCTCATGCCAAACTGCACAGCCACCCAAAGGAATGGAACCAGACTTGGGTTTACTGCAGAGACACTTCTCCTGCAGATGAGAACCCCCTCCCAGGCTTTCGTGGTCACCGGCTTTCCAACACCCATCCGATGCCGCAATGCTTAAGTTCCACAGAAAGGGCGAAATATGCCCCTCAACTCGCCAAACTCCGGGCTTTTATGGCCAACGGTTTAACAGGTGTTGATTTCGTGCGCTGTTGGATATCTTGGAGCATCTTGCCGCTAAGTCGGCATCCCAGTTTAATGTGTGAGTACACTGGTGAGTTTGAAGACCCTCAACGCCATTGCAACATTCAAGTGACTGATGAATAAGTCACTGAAAGTGTAAAGAAAATTTTGAATGAATCGGAACTAGTCTGTAGTCAAACCGGCTTGAATCCCTTCTATACCAAGAACAAACCGCCTGCTGTAAGCACTATTCTTCCTTTTCATCTTTGATATCTTTTAATTTGTGCAACTTGTAATCCTTCTTCTGTGTATGTATGTATAGGGTGATGATCCCTTCTGGAAACGGAAAACCGTAGAAAAAGCAGTAAAGCCAACCGGGGATAAAGCGGTCAAACCATCTCGCCCCAAAACCAAAGCCGTCAAACGGACGTCAAAATGGAAGACGACTGACCGGATCAACATGGAACTTGATGATGATGCTGATGATCCGAAAGTTGAGGTAGAACTTGACTCACTTGGCTCCCTTTTCATGCGTCTCATTAACAATGATCTTCCTCAGGAGGACGCAGAAGGCAGTCAAGCTAATGATGTTGAGGTAATTACCCTTTCCTCCGGTTCAGACTCTAAGCCAACACAAAAAACCCGTCAAGCAGTCCGGAAAGTAAGCTTTTCTCATCCTCTTGCTCATTTGGATCTAACATTTATTTTGAAGACTCAGTAGCATGAAGCTCGCCGGACAACCCGGCACAGTGGCCAACAGGTTACTTCGACCGGTTTACCTGACACCCCGGTTCGGAAGCGCCGGTCTGAGGTCTCTCCTACTCCTGACAATTCTTATCCCAAGGCAGGTTATTTCAGACAACGTCTTAATCCATCCAATTCAAATTATCAGGTGACACCTCCCTCATCCTCTAGTGAATCGACAGCAACTCAACTCCCCCCTCTGAAAACTATGGCTGGGTAAGCTTTGTAACCTTTCATCTCAATATGTTGTAAATCTGGAATAAAATGTTAACCCTCTCTTTAATTTTGTTTGCAGAGCCAAATCCAAACCCAGCAAGAAAGCTCGGGTCAATAATCCGCCCGAAGACCCAGACACTTTTGAAGAAGAACCAAGAGGTGATCCGGACCAGACTTGTGAACCGGAGGGCCCTCATCATGAAGCCGCCTCTGACGACCCGCCCCTTCAAGGCCAAAACACTGATGAACCAACAGACGCTGAACCTGCTGCGCCTAACACTAAACCGGCAGAGCCAAACCGGGCTAGTCCGGTGAGAGATGCTGAGACTCCAGTATCACCAGCCAAAAACACTGAAGGCCAAGGAGACGATGTTATCATTACAGGAATGGGCCACAGCTCTCCTGGCCATCCCGTAATCTTGGCTCAACATAGTGCCAAAGAAGAGCAGGCCGCTAGGGAAAAAGGCAAATGGAGTAGTGATTTATCAAATTATGCTCATCTCAACGCTGAAGAAATTCACTCTGGCTTCTTGAACCGTCTTCACTCAAACCGGGACTATGAAGCCGGTTTGGTGAATTTGATGAAGGAGCGATATGAGGTATTTTCATCTCCCTTTGTTCGTTATTTCAAAGTTAAAATACTAACCCAAGGAGCCCCCAAGGGCCATTTTATGATGTTAATCATAAACCGGGTCTTTGTAGCAATTTAAGTTTCTCGTCATTGATCCTCCAAATGTCATGTCTCTTAATAAGAACCAAGACTCATCTTTTAACAATTAGATAGCTTTCCGCAGCGTAGCCCCCAAAGGCCGGTTTAACTTGGCAAGTTAATCCGGGTTTTAATCCATGCATCCATTTTAGAACAGACGTACATTAGCCCCAAAGTGTCCAGGATAATGATTGCATTGTTCTGGAGACTTGTATAAAATGTAGTACTTTAGAGCAAGTAGGCATTAGCCCCCAAGTATGAAGTGCATAACTTGTTATACGCTTTGTACTTAGTACGTATATATATCCTGTTGTTTAATATACCTTCAATGTTGCAGGCTGAACTGAGGAATAGAGATGCCTGAAACTCTCATTTGCAAGAGAATGTGAAATCACAACAAGCAGAAGCTGCAAAAGCCAAAGAGGAGCTGACCCATGCCCTGGCCGTAATGGAAAAGCTGAAAGAATCTTTCAACAAAGATCGTGCTGACTGGGAAACCGAAAAATCCGGTTTAACCAAAAGAGCTGAAGACGCCGAGGCAGCCCTGAAACCAATTGTAGATGAACTAGCTGGTTTGAAACGGCAAATCAACGCTATGACTTCTGCTATATTTGGTAAGTATCTCCTTATGTGCTTGGCGCAATTCAATGAACCTTATCATTGACCAGAATATTGACATAAACCCTTGGCAGGCACTCGAATTGCTCATCTTGGTACAGACATGCGGATGAAGCTCAAAGCGGCGTATACTTTGATTGAACAGTTATACTCTGGGTCTCAACGGGCTATTTGCACGGTGGCTTACAACAAACCGGCACCAACCCTCATAAAAGAAATACTTGAGAAGCTGGCCATGTTACCAGCCCGGATTGTTGAATTGAAGAAGGCAGCTGCCAGAGCAGGAGCTTTAACCGCACTTATTCGAGCCAAAGCCTGGATTCCAGACCTTTAAGCGGAGGAAATCATTAAAGGATACCCAGGCGTGAAGGAGGACAATTCAGACTTCGACAATGATGACCTCCGGCGGCTGACCAAAGAGATGCGGCCAATAGCCAGCAAGCTGGCCGAAGACACAGCCTTGTCACATTTTCAACCGGCTTATGACGCTGAAGGGAAAAGACAGCCTGCCAAAATCCATGAAGTTGAAGAACTTGTGCCTCCGATTCGTAAGCACACTTATGCTCCTAATATTAATCCATCCAATCTTATCCATGAAGAGGCAGTGTTTCAAGCTCTAACTGGAATCGATTGGTCGACAGTTGATTTCCAGCGTCTAGGGAGGGATGAAGAAGTGCCCACACCAACTGACCCTCAACCATCAAACCGTCCAGACGAAGCATCTTAAACCGGTCGCCGGTTTACTGGCTACTGTGTGCCGATACTTTGAAAAACAATTATGCAATTGCAGCCGCTTTGAAAGCTTCTTGTAATGGAATAGCCAAAACTCCGTTATCTTCCATGCCATCGAGCATGTCTTATAATACCTCGTGACAACTTGTTCCACCTTTTGGGATATATTTATGCATAGCTCAGGAATAGTTTCGTTCCTGAATACAAAAACTTGCAAAGTGTCCTAGTGGTTTACCACTGGACAGGTTATGATGCTCAACATATATACAATACTTAGATGAATGATCAAAGTTGTTGTATAAAAAGTAATGTGTGCAACATACCTCGTTGGTTGACCAACTGTTTTGGTAAAGGTGCTAACACCAATCTGGAGTGATAATAACTCCATCCTTATAATGCCGGATTATGATAATAAACCGTACCGGGATATAACAATCACCGGGTTTTCTTTATAGCACTGGTGATTTAGTCAAACTAGACCGGGACAATAAACACCGGTTTATAACTGATCATGCACTGACAACTTGTAGTTGAAAGGCAAGCCGGGTCAAGGACACCGGTTATCAGAAGACATTTATGAACTTTTAAAAAGTAAAAAATCTTCAAAAAATAAGACTCAAAAGGAAATATGCAAGGCTTTTTACGAGCTGCCAGGCTCCAAATCGAGGCTTTTCATGGGCTGCCAGGCCTCTGAGTTAAACCATTTAACAAAGCCTTTTAAGATGGGCCTCCAATTAACCAATCGTCGTTTTAACTTTGACAAGTTCAGGGTCTGTAAAAGATTGACTTGTCAAACGTTCGGCGGGTCATACCAGGATTACCTGGACAGGAGTGGCTTACTTGATGAAGGCAGGTTAACCCGGGTTTTTAGGTGAATACACCAGGCTTCCAAGCCGTGGCTTGATAGCCAATTACAAGGGTCCTTCCAAACTCTTTGTTGCTTTGCAAAAAAGAGCCCCCAAGTAACTTTGTGAGCTGTGCTCAGTGGGTGCCCATGTTTGAGTTTGTGCTTTGTGCAACACTCTCTTTGGCCCCACATATTTTCCTTTGTGCCTTAAACGCCTGTCAAGAGGTGTAGCTATGGTGTAATAACAACCAAGCCCCCTAGTGATACCCCTTTGTGGTTTTAAACCGATCAAAAGGTGTAGCTATGGTTCAGATATAACCAAGCCCCCTAGTGATTTTCTTTATATCCGTGTGGCTGCAGAGACCGGATTAACAAAACACTCCGCTTGGTCCATAAATTCTTGTGAGCACACACATGATGTAAAAGGAACAGATACCCTGCTTGAATGGAGGCTCCGGTTTATTACATAATATATACATTGTCATAAATATGTACATATGAAGAGCTTTATGGCTCATGTATAATAAGGCCGAAGAAGAGCTATGTTCCACGGCCGCTTGGTCTCCTCCTCCGATTTACGTGAGTCTTGGTGCTCTCGAACATCAATGAGGTAGTATGACCCGTTGTGCAGATTCTTGCTGACCAAAAAAGGTCCTTCCCAAGGTGGGGATAACTTGTGCATATCCGTTTGATCCTGAATGAGCCGGAGCACTAAACCGCCCTCTTGAAAGATTCTGGTCTTAACCCGGCGGCTATGATATCGTCGGAGATCCTGTTTATAAATCGTCGAACGTGCTGCTGCGAGGTCACGTTCTTCATCCAACAGGTCCAGAGAGTCTTGACGTGCTGTCTCATTATCCGCTTCAACATAAGCTGCCACCCAGGGCGAATCGTGACGGATGTCACTAGGGAGAACCGCCTCTGCTCCATAAACCATGAAGAAAGGTGTGTAACCTGTCGACCTGTTAGGTGTGGTGTTGATGCTCCATAACACAGAAGGTAATTCCTCCACCCAACAACCCGGTGTCCATTTCAAAGGAACCATAAGCCGGGGTTTAATACCTCTAAAAATTTCTTGATTTGCCCTTTCCGCTTGACCATTAGACTGGGGGTGAGCCACGGATGCTATATCAAGCCGGATGCGCTCACGTTGGCAAAATTCCTCCATCTCTCCCTTTGACAGATTAGTACCATTATCAGTTATAATGCTGTGTGGAAAACCAAACCGGAATATCACCTTTTTGATGAATTGAACCGTCATGGCCGCATCACACTTGCTGACTGGCTCTGCTTCCACCCATTTGGTGAATTTATCAACTGCCACTAATAAATGGGTTTTTTTGTCCTTAGATCGCTTGAAGGGTCCAACCATACCAAGCCCCCAAGTCGCAAACAGCCAAGTTATTGGAATCATCCTCAACTCATGGCCGGAACGTGAGCACGACGTGCGAATTTTTGACAGCCGTCACATCTTTTGACCAAATCCTCCACATCGGCATGTGCTGTTAACCAGTAAAGACCGTGGAGAAAAGCCTTAGCAACCAAAGACTTTGAACCGGCATGACGACCACAATCCCCTTCATGGATTTCTCGCAAAATCTCACAACCATCTTGAGGAGAAACACAACGCTGAATTTCTCCTGAAACGTTGTAACGATGTAACTTCCCGTTAAGTATGGTCATGGACTTGGAACGCCGGATTATCTGTCGAGCCAACGTTTCATCGTCTGGTAACTCACCCTGGTTCATGTAAGCCAGTTATGGGATTGTCCAATCCGGTACGATGTGCAAAGCTTCCACTAATAGATCTTCCGGATCAGGAATAGCCAACTCTTCCTCTGTTGGTACCTTGACTGACGGATTATGCAATACAACAAGAAAGACATTTGGTGGAACCGGTTTACGTTGAGAACCAAGACAACTTAAAGCATCTGCCGCTTCATTCTTTTGCCGATCTATATGGTCCACCTAATAACCCTTGAAGTGACCAGCCACTGTATCCACCTCTCGCCGATATGCAGCCATGAGTGGGTCTTTAGAATCCCAAGTGCCAGACACCTGTTGAGCCACCAGATCTGAATCGCCGAAGCACTTAACCCGGCTTAAGTTCATCTCCTTAGCCATCCGAAGACCGTGAAGCAAAGCCTCATATTCAACTGCATTGTTAGTACAAGGGAACATTAAACGGAGGACATAACAAAACTTGTCACCTCGTGGGGAAGTTAGTATGACTCCAGCCCCCGAGCCCTCCAACTGCCTGGATCCATCAAAATGAATAGTCCAATACGTATTATCTGGTTTCTCTTCTAGTGCCTGTAACTCCGTCCAATCATTGATGAAGTCCACGAGTGCCTGGGATTTGATTGCTGTGCAGGGTATATATTTGAGCCCATGAGGTCCAAGCTCGATAGCCCACTTGGCAATCCGGCCAGTTGCGTCTCTGTTTTGAATGATATCTCCCAGAGGGGCTGAACTGACCACTGTGATGGGATGGCCCTGAAAATAGTGTTTAAGCTTCTGGCTTGCCATAAACACGCCATATACCAGCTTCTGCCAATGTGGATACCTCTGCTTTGACTCAATGAGCACCTCACTGATATAATAAACCGGCCGTTGAACCGGATATTCCTTGCCAACCTCCTTGCGCTCCACCACGATAGCCACGCTAATAGCTTGGGCATTAGCAGCCACATATAGCAATAACGGCTCTTTGTCGATCGGTGCTGCAAGCACGGGCGGTTCAGCTAACTGCCTCTTCAGATCCTCGAATGCCTTATCAGGTGCCTCGCTCCAGGCAAAGTTATCTGTTTTCTTGAGCATCTGATATAAAGGGATGGCCTTCTCCCCAAGACGACTGATAAAACGGCTCAAAGTTGTAATCCGGCCGGCCAGACATTGTACGTCATTGATACACGCCGGTTTAGCCAAAGATGTGATCGCTGAAATTTTTTCCGGATTAGCCTCAATGCCTCTGTTTGACACCAGAAAACCCAAGAGCTTGCCTGCCGGGACACCAAAGACACACTTCTCTGGATTGAGCATCATCTTGTAAACCCGGAAGTTGTCAAAGGTTTCTCTCAAATCATCTATCAATGTTTCCTCCTTTCTGGACTTTATCACAATATCATCCACATATGCATGAACATTGCGCCCAATCTGCTTATGAAGGCAATTCTGAACATAGCGCTGATAAGCTGCCTAGGCACTCTTGAGTCCAAAGGGCATGGAGACATAGCAGAAGGCTCCAAAGGGAGTTATGAAAGCTGTCTTCTCCTGGTCCTTAACCACCATTTTGATCTGATGATAACCAGAATAAGCATCCAGAAAACACAAACGGTCACAACCTGCTGTAGCATCAATTATCTGATCAATGCGAGGGAGAGCAAAGGGGTCTGCAGGGCAAGCCTTGTTTAAATTTGTGTAATCCACACACATACGCCAAGTGCCATTTTTCTTAAGAACCGGCACCGGATTAGCCAACCACACTGGATGAAAGACCTCCACGATAAACCCTGCGGCCAACAACCGAGCTACCTCTTCACCGATAGCCTTACGCCTTTCTTCATTGAAGCGGTCGAGTAACTGCCGGACCGGTTTAAACTTCGGATCAATGTTAAGTGTGTGCTCAGCGAGTTCCCTCGGTACACCTAGCATGTCAGAAGGTTTCCATGCAAAGATGTCCCGGTTCTCACGGATGAACTCGATGAGCGCGCTTTCCTATTTGGGATCTAGGTTAGCGCTAATGCTGAATTTCTTGGATGAGTCGCCAGGAACAAAATCAATCATCTTAGTGTCTGTAGCCAATTTGAACTTCAACACCGGATCATGTTCCGTAGTCGTCTTTTTCAAAGAGGTCATATCTGCCGGATCATGCTCCTTATAGAATTTCAACTCCTCCGTGGCACAAACCGACTCAGCATAAGCCACATCACCTTCCTCACACTCCAAAGCGATCTTTCTGCTTCCATGTACTGTGATAGTCCCCTTATGACCTGGCATTTTAAGCTGTAGATAAATATAACACGACCTCGCCATGAACTTAGCATAAGCCGGCCGCCCAAACAGGGCGTGATACGGGCTTTTGATTTTTACCACCTGAAAAGTCAATGTTTCTGACCTCGAATCATAGTCATCTCCAAAGCCACCTCTAAGGCTATCTTGCCCACTGGATATGCAGATTTACCAGGCACCACACCATGAAAAACGATATTTGACGGTTTAAGATTCTTATCTGTCAACCCCATACGGCGGAATGTATCATAATATAGGATATTGGTACTACTTCCCCCATCCATGAGCACTTTGGTGAACTTGTAACCCCCAACTTGAGGGGCCACCACCAGGGCCAAGTGACCCGGATTGTCAACCCGGGGTGGGTGATCCTCTCTACTCCACAAAATGGGATGCTCAGACCAGCGCAAATACTGAGGCACTGCTGGTTCAATAGAGTTTACTGCCCTCTTGTGAGGCTTCTGATCACGCTTACACAAACTAGTAGTGAAGACATGATATTGCCCGCAATTTAACTGCTTGGGATTGCTATGGTAACCCGACTGCTGCTGTTGTTGGTTCCCCTGATGGTTGTAACCTCCCTGGTTGCCTTGGTGCCCTTGATTGATGCGTTCGGTTTGGTTGCCTTGAAACCCTAAACCGGAACCGCCACCTCCGTAACCCGACATGTGGAAACCACCTCCTAAACCGCCGGGCGGGCCATTCTCATACTGGAACATATTGGATTTCTTGAAATCCCGCATGATATAACAGTCCTTCCAAAGATGCGATGCTGGCTTCTCGTTTGATCCATGCTTTGGACAGGGTTGATTTAACAGGCGCTCCAAATTGGGGCCTGAATCTCCGCCCCTCTGGGGCTGCATGCCCTTACGGCGCTGGCCATTCTCCTGAGCATTGGTGTTAGCAACAAAGTCCAAGCTGCTATCGGCCTTGCGCTTACCACTGTTCCCATGGCCTGCCAGATTATGCTACTGACCCTTGGTGTTGCCATTCTTCTTCCCTTTCCCCGGTTTGTCCTCCTCTGAGTCCGGGTCCTTGGTACTATCTGAATCGGCGTATTTAACCAAAGCGGCCATGAGCGTTGACATATCATTGTAGTGACGTTTGAGCCTCCCTAACTTCTGGTTGAGCGGCAGAAAACGACAATTGCCCTCCAACGTTAGTACTGCGGTATCTGCATTGATACGATCCGATGAATGTAAAATTGCTGAGACCCGCTTGACCCAATGGGTCGTGGACTCCCCCTCCTCTTGGACACAAGCGGCCAGATCCATGATTGACATGGGATCCTTACAAGTATCTTTGAAGTTCTGGATAAACGGGTGCTTCAACTCGGCCCATGATCCGACGGAGTTAGTTGGTAAGCTCTTCAACCAAGTATGAGCTGTTCCTTCCAACATCATGGTGAAGTATTTAGCGCACACTGCCTCATCCACATCTAACATCTCCATTGCCATCTCATAGCTTTCAACGCATGCCTCTGGTTGTAAATCGGCGGTGTAATTTGGTACCTTACGAGGTCCCTTGAAGTCCTTGGGCAATCTCACATTACGCAAAGCAGGGGTGAGACATGGCACCCCTAAGGAACTGAATACCACACCTGGCTCTACTGAAGCGCTAGGGTGAACCGGAGTATGTTGACGCTCTCCGTGTCGAGCCGCTAGCTCGGCCTCCCGACGCGCGCGGCCGTGATCCACAACATCCTGTGCATTAGTACCTCCCCCTGTCGGTTTGTGTCCTCGTGGCGAATTATGACGGAGTGCACTGCTTGACACGGCCGGTTCATCCTTGACATGTCTGCTATAGCTCCTGCTCGGACGGGTAGTGGAATGAATCCTCTCACGACTGTGTGAATATGCTTGCTGCTGATTTAGCGCCGTTTGAAGCAGATCTCTGGCTCGACGTGCCTCAATCGCGACTGGTGATTCGCCGTCGGTTGGGAGAGCTGCCAGGCATGAAGCGAAGGCCACCATATTGTCCAACGGGTTGGAATAATGCCCGGGAGGTGTCGGTACATACTATGGCACAACGTTGTTCTGACGAGGTGGGTCCATCATGCGCGGTTGAACCGGCGCTCCTGTTCCTGGTGCCTCCGCCCGGTTCAGTACTGGCTAGTGACTAGCTCCTGCTCCTGGTGTGTTGAAGAGATTTCGCGGCTCATAGCCCGACGGGAGATGCGATCGGTACCTTCTTCTCAGGACCTCTTCAGAAGTGTTCTGATCCAGCCTAATCCAGTAGGCTTGTGCTTCCAATTCAGCCCATTCTGTAGCCATCCTAGCGTTCTCCGCCGATAGGTCCGCTTTAGCGTGGGCTATCTGATCCTTTACCTTCGCAATCTCCGCGTTGTGCTGATCCTTGGCTGCTGCATCCACCTCTGCAGCCATTAACGTTGCCAAAGCATCGAACAGGTCAGACAAGACCTGAGTCAGAGGCGGCGCAAAGCGTCCTGCCCCCGCCGGCGTGGCTGTTGTTGAACCGGAGAGCATTGCTGCAGCAGTTGATGACTGAGGCACCGACTGTGTACCGGCCATGAAGATAGCGGCCCGGTTTGGTAGATCAGGGGGGTCCAGAATATTGTTGCCCTCGGATCCCCCACCAATACGGCCATCTTGTAACTGATAGAGCAATTCAGTCTCTCCAGAAGACTCGTCGTCGGAACAGACAACGGTTTCTCCATCGAACACTGGTCCGTCCTCATATTCTGCTCCATGGATAGCACCTACGAAGACGTGCTTCATCATAGGCTGAACCAGCGAAGAACTTGTACACTGAGCCGTTTCGATGATGTCTGTGCAGGTGTCCGGCTCAGGGGCCGGTTCGCCAATCTTGCCGATGAAGACGTGAATCCCACCAAAGGGGACCCGGTACCCATATTCAATTGAATCGGCCTCGGGACCCCATCCTGTGTTATCGATGTAGAGCTTGCCGCGATGACTCTTCGTCATCCGGCCCACAACGTAACCCTTGAGTCCATCAAAGCTGCCCTTCAAGAACTCGGAACTATCGTGCGATAGCCCCACGGTGGGTGCCAACTATCATGGGTTTGTCACGGCAGATGTCCTTGTGAAAGGACTTAGTCGTGGAGCCATTGCAATGGGTTAACTTAAAGGGGTTAAACTGGACAAGGGGACACGGAGAGTTTATACTAGTTCGGCCCCTTCGATGAAGGTAAAAGCCTATGTCTAGTTGTGATTGGTATTGCTTAGGTTTCGAAGACCAGGGAGCGAATCCGCTTTGTCTGGCTCTCGAGTTGTTGTTTGTCCCCTCAACCGCTGCCGGGTCATCCCCTTATATACATGGGTGGCGCCCGTCGGTTTACAGAGTCCCGAAGCCGGATCATAAACGTTTCCGATTCGGTCTCTACACTTCCTATCTTACAATGCAAGTTACATGATTAAGTCAGTTTAAATCTACAGGCCTTAACTCACTTCTGGGCCTTGGGCCTTCGTAAAGCGCCATGGGCTTCTAATCTTCATAAAGTTAATCCGGCTACTCCTGGCCGGTTTACGTGCAGTAGTAATATCCCCAACAGGACCTAAATACCCTATTTAAGGTAAAATAGCATAAAACAATATAGACCCTCACTCTCCATTATGGACAATGGAGATCATCCTGTCTCCAATTATTGCGCTTTGCTTCCTTTTGCTTCCAAGAACCTCCTTACGACTGTCCATACATTTTTTACATCCTTTGATTTGCATGTCTCCACTTCTTTTAGAAATCTGGTATGGACAGTTGAGATTCATAGGATGACCTGGCTGTATGTTCAAAACATTAAGGCTACCTTTCTGATACATCAAATGAGGCACACAATTCTCTGGGATTATCTGTTGAAAAACATAGTAATAACTTCATAGTCAGCAATGATGTACTAGTTTTAGAAGTATGCAAAAGATGCACGGATGTCGTAATAGTAAAAAATCTTACCAGGGTATCTCCATGGTAGTTACCGTAGTTGAACACATGCACTAGTGGCACATATTTACCATAATGTTGAGGAGTTTGATTGTAGATATTGTAATTCTCAATGTCAGTACAAAATCCGACCAGATGATATTTCTCCTTGTAAGTTGTTAATTCGGAGCCATCGGTGTAGTGGGTTTTGTCTACCATCTCCCGCACATTCTTTGAACAATGAAAATAAGCTGTCATTGGAAATAAGCTGTCAACTATTTTGAAATAAACAATATAAATTAGCTAATATCTATGTTTGAGAAACTCACATAGCGGTAGAATTGGAGGCGTATCAACAAGGACCCAAATGTCCATATTGTCTTGCTCGATTTTAGGATCACCAAGATCCATGGTGACAAGCATACCCTCATCAAAACCATACATCTTGCAAAATGCTTCCCAATTTTTGCAACCAAAATGGGTTACGCTCCCAGAATTATACAGATTTACTTCAAAATCCACATCGTGATGAGTCCTTAGGTGAATTTTCTTTGTTTCAGAAATTTCATGGTCTTCAAAATCGATCCTCTCCAAGACATAGCGTCTTGCATGGCATGGGATAAGCTCTACTCGAATTGTAAAAGATGAAAATTACACGTTGAAATAGTTGAAGTCATGCTTAATTATGAAAATAACACTTGTCGTCGTTGTGTACCGTTTCAACTTCGAAGGTCTCCTCGAGCTTAATGCTGAAGCACCGATCATCGTCCAGGTGAGGCATGTCGCACAGACCTCGATCATCATGGCACCAGCCACACTCCCCCGGGAGACTTTCATCGTCCGATGACGACATATCCTACGTTCATAATTCAAAACTACATCATCTCTTGCGCTGGGTCCAATAAGATAATCCATAGTGTGGTGAAAACACGCCCTTCAAACTGGTTTGAGCTATTGGTGAATGGAGATGGTCTAAGATTTTCAGTAGTAACAAGTGAAGTGGTAATTTTGAGAGCAATTGGTTAGGATGAGTGGTTCATGTTTCCTGTTTAGCTTTACAATAGAATATTGTTAGTCATGCACACTTGTGCATTTTCAGCCAGGCCCAGTGGAGTTGGCAAATATCTCTGAAGTCTGAACTAAAGCACGGTTTCCTTGCTAATGATCCACAATCCCACACTACTGAATGGGTTTTGGCAGAACCAAAACAGACATCACAGGAGAGAAGTCCCAGTGGACAAGTCAGAATGGCATAAAAACATGATTGCATACATTAGGGCAGATGTGATTTTGGTACAGCTACACTACTGCAGGCTGCATACATTCAGTCATTCTAAAATTTATTTCAGTCCAATCCTAAAATTCAGCACTAGCAGATCTTCAACACTCCTAAAATACATACATTAGGGCAGATGTGAATAAGAACTCTGTCTAGCATGGCCACTGACCTGTGGATGGCATCTAGACAACACACACACACACATACAGTACATCACACACACATACATTTTACTTATCATCTTTTTTTAAACTTAACAAGGTTCATGATTCAGAAATTCCAATGGTTCAGAACTTAAATGATTCAGAACATGATTTAGTTACAAGGTTCAGAACTTAAATGTTGTCTCCAACATAAATCCAGTAACAAGCGAGAGCAAAAACCTTTTGCTGCTGCTGGAGGAGAACGGAGAAGGCCGGTTGTTTGGTTGCAGAACATGACCAAATCTCCAGGCCCGTGCTGCTGCAACCGCAACCGCAACTTCAATTTTCAAGTTTTACTCAAATTTTCAATCAAACATTACAGTTTGGATCCTCACCTTTGCTGGGTGGCGAAGGCAGGGTTGGTTGCTCCTGCCGACGGGGGAAAGTAGAGAGCTTCTGCTGGCTCGAGGGAGGTGCGCCGGAGAGCAAGGTGGAGGAGGTTGGCGGCGAGGCGGGGCCGGCAGCGGCGCTGGAACCCTAGCTCGGGGAGGAAACACACGATTCGGGGCAACGACGGTAGTGGCTTGCTGTCCAGTGGAGGGTGGTGGATGGTTGGGAGGAGGGGGAGGGGGAGGGGGCGGCGCTGGTGGATGGTTGGTTGGGGGCGGCGGCGGTGGTGGTGGATGCTTGGGAGTGGCGGCGGCGGTGGATGCTCAGGGGTGGCGGCGGGCCAGGGATTTGATCTGGTGCGGGGGTGAGGGGGAAAGGCATAGCAATGGCGCACCTTCAAGGGGTGCGCCATAAGTACATCCATATCGATGGCGCACCACCGAGGGGTGCGCCATAAGTAACTTTTTCGCCATTAGTAACTTTTATTATTATTTTTTTATTGATAACAATGGCGCACCTCATTTGTGAATTGGTAAAACATTTATGAATGTGAAAACATATTACCAAACTCAATACTTTTTGTGAGTTAGAAATTCAATACCAGAATAAACACATAAATAAATATTCATGAGTTCAAAAATATAATTGTTACTAGTGGCACACCTAGGTTGTCGTCGGCGGCGGTGGAGCGGGGGAGGGTGCGGTGGGTCGTCGGTGGCGGTGGTGCGGGGGGTGCTCGACGGCGAGGGGGATCTGGCGAGGGGGGATAGCGATCGAGATCGAGGGGGATCTGGTGCTCCAAGTCTCCGGTGGGGCGGCGCAGTGGGTCTGGGCTCCGAGGCTCCAAGTCTCCGGCAGGGCGGCGCAGCGGGTCTCAGTCGGGGCGGCGCAGTGGGTCTGGGCGCCGTGGGTTTCTAAGGTTTGGAGAACTGGGAAGGCGAGGGAGGGGTGAGTGGGGGCGGCGGAGCCCGGGAACGAGGTCACCGGTGGGTGGAAGGGGATCGGTGGCGGTGGTGAGAGGCGAGGGGCGAGATGGGTTGGCGGGGGAGGGGGGGGGGGGGGGGGGTGGGGGGAGGAAGGGGGGTGGGGGGGGGGGGCTTAGCAATGGCGCACCCCCTAGCGGTGCGCCATTAGAAAAAAAAATTGGATAGCAATGGCGCACCCCCTAGAGGTGCGCCATTAGTAATCTTTTTTTTGGATAGCAATGGCGCACCACCTTGTGGTGCGCCATTAGTAGTTTTGCAAAAAAAATGAAAGTAGTGGCGCACGTGGTGAGTGGTGCACCATTACTAGTTAAACTAGTAATGGCGCATTGTTACCTGGTGCACCATTAGTATTTTTGGCAAAAAAATTATGTTAGTAGTGGCGCACCATTGGTGTGGTGCGCCATTAGTGTGATAGACACTAATGGCGCACCAGCACATGGTGCGCCATTGCTATATAGTAGTGGCGCACCACATGTCTGGTGTGCCACTAGTGTCCATATTATCTATAGCCCTTTTCCTAGTAGTGTTAAGCATGGAGGAGGGCACAATATGGGCATTCCGCCTCACCTTCTCCAGCAACCAGAATGTCTTTCTCCTCTCTCTTTACAGTCTTTATTACAACTGTGGTTCATCATTCTTTATATGGTGCTTCTGTAGTTCTTCAGTATATGTACATGTGCATTGAATTATGGGTTCGTGGTTGAACATTTATTTTTAATAAACATGGTCGGATATGAAATAAGTGATTTCCTACTTTCAAATACATAACATGTGATTTTTGAATTAGGGATTAATTGGTTTAATTATGGATTAAACAGGGATTACACTGCACACAGTTGCGAAAGTGAAACATCTGCGATATACGTGGAGATCAAAAACGTTTCTAGGATCCACTACGTGTGCGATCAATCTCCACTGCACACACGACTTTCTCTTGAAAACTGTTTGCGTTAGGCCACCTTGCGCAAACGTTTATCACATAAAAAGTGTGTGTGACGGACAGCCTTTGCCACACAGTTTCTTTCTATGCACCATGTATGGTGCATTCAATAACGCAAATGATAAAATTATTAATATGGTGTGCAATGGCAACGCTATCACAAACGATTTAATGGGAAAAATTGTGTGTGATGTACCTGTTAACGGAAACATTTTCCTTGGAGCGACTGTGTGGGATGTACATACGAACGGAAACGTTTAGCGGGGACTGACTGTGTGGGATGTACTTGCGACCGGAAACAATTTCGATGTATAATTGTATTTTTTTAGCTCTACTGTATGTATTTCCATATTTGAGCGCTCGCCGGTCGCACATGACCTCATTTTGCCGAACGTGTGTGCCAGGAGGGCATATCCCCGACTGTTTCTGGGTTGTATGGGAAGGACCCCCCGATCGCCCACACTCACTTGGCAACGGTTCTAGATGTCGTCGTGGAAAGGGGTTAAAAACCGTTTGTTTAGGACCGCCGCGCACCAGTGAGGTGACATTGCGGTTATAGTTGTCTCGTCACCTTCAGAAGGTGGCGGTTCCATGATTTTTTCCGTAACTCGCTGAAAAGTTGAGCTTTTACATTAGTAGTACCAGAACAGAAATATTAAGGAGGTAGCAAAACCAAACAAAATAGCTTTGGTCTGTATACATAACTTATTCTGGTGAACCCATGTAAAATATTAGTTGTGTTTTACTGCAAAGTACATAATAAAACCAGGTTCCAAACATATGACCATGTACCATGGCTAATGTATTGTTTATTTCTTCACATTGTATTGACAACTAAGGATAAAGAGACAAAGTTTATAATATGGTAAGCATAGTATGCCATCATTCATATCACAAAACAACTGAGAATGGACAAACATGCAATTGTAACATTGTGTGGGCAAGTCCAGCATGGAACTAGATTACAGATCAAGATCAAAGGAACATCATTCCTCTCTTTTAAACCTTGTAAGGTGCAATGATACGCTAAGAAAATTGTGTATAAAATTGAGAAGAGTAATAGACATTGGCTGCAAACCATGCAATTCAATTCACAAGTCAGAGTAAGTACTAGTTAAAAGGCATGAGGATTAAGGACTTACAACATCAGCTTTGACTGTTGTAGTCATGCCCTTCTTCTTGCTGGTGTGACAGTCCTTGAAGATTTCCACAAAATTTGGTTTAGGTACTTTTTGGTCCTTGCGGGCATTCCTCTGCATTTGGAACAAGTCAATATAGATCTGATAATATGGTACAACGAAAAGAGTGAAACATCAACTAATTACAAGAGCCTCGCAGTGTGCCATATAGCTACGAGATTCTGTCGTCTATTGGAATTTCACTTTCGTACGGTTAGCCTTGTTCTTTGAACAGTTCACCTACAACAAGATAGATTTGTGGGGCACATGCGTAAATAGGAGTTCAACATGTGATCTGATCACATACATATAACGTACCTGATACTTTGGATCAGAACAGTGTTTAATGAGGCCTCTCCAGTCTTCATCCGATATATTTTCCACTAGAGATGTTTGGGCAAGTTCAATGTTAGCCTTGCCTTCAAAGTGAGATTTCCTCAAGTGTCGTGGTGGGCGCACGGTAGATGCCATGGGATGGCTAAAGAGAGGAGGAGCCTCGAGGTCACTGGTGGGCTCCAGAGGCGAGGTCGGCATGAGCGAGCGCGGGACACAAGACATACCCAGGTTCGGGGCTCTCCGGAGAGATAACACCCCTAGTCCTGCCGAGTGTGGTTTATGCGTTACAGTACATAGTTTCTCCTTGAGCTGTATCGGGGAGGAAGAAAGGCAGGCCGAGGCTTGGGCTGCTCTCTCCCTATATGTGGGTCTTTGATAGTAGTGGTAACGATAGCAAAAGGTAATAGTAGAAAAAGTAGTGTTTTTGGTATTTTGTAGTGATGATAGCAATAGCAACGGAAAAGTAAATAAGCGAAGAACAATATATGGAAAGCTCGTAGGCAATGGATCGGTGATAGAGAATTATGCCGGATGCGGTTCATCATGTAACAGTCATAACCTAGGGTGACAAAGAACTAGCTCCAATTCATCAATGTAATGTAGGCATGTATTCCGAATATAGTCATACGTGCTTATGGAAAAGAACTTGCATGACATCTTTTGTCCTACCCTCCCGTGGCAGCGGGGTCCTAATGGAAACTAAGGGATATTAAGGCCTCCTTTTAATAGAGTACCGGACCAAAGCATTAACATATCGTGAATACATGGACTCCTTAAACTACGGTCATCACCGGGAGTGGTCCCGATTATTGTCACTTCGGGGTTGCCGGATCATAACACATAGTAGGTGACTATAGACTTGCAAGATAGGATCAAGAACTCTCATCTAGTGATGAAAACATAATAGGTTCAGATCTTAAATCATGGCACTCGGGCCCTAGTGACAAGCATTAAGCATAGCAAAGTCATAGCAACATCAATCTCAGAACATAGTGGATACTAGGGATCAAACCCTAACAAATCTAACTCGATTACATGATAGATCTCATCCAACCCATCACTGTACAGCAAGCCTACGATGGAATTACTCACGCATGGCGGTGAGCATCATGAAATTGGTGATGGAGGATGGTTGATGATGACGATGGCGACGGATTCCCCTCTCCGGAGCCCCGAACGGACTCCAGATCAGCCCTCCCGAGAGGTTTTAGGGCTTGGCGGCGGCTCCATATCGTAAAACGCGATGAAACCTTCTCTCTGATTTTTTTCTCCCCGAAAGCAAATATATAGAGTTGGAGTTGAGGTCGGAGGAGCTCTAGGGGCCCACGAGGTAGGGGAGCGCGCCCAGGGGGGCAGGCACGCCCCCACCCTCATGGCTAGGGTGTGGGCCCCATGTTCTTCATCTTTTGCAAGCATTTTTTATTATTTCCAAATAGACGTTCCATGAAGTCTCAGGTCATTCCGAAAACTTTTGTTTCTGCACATAAATAACACCATGGCAATTCTGCTGAAAACAGCGTCAGTCCGGTTAGTTCCATTCAAATCATGCAAGTTAGTGTCCAAAACAAGGGCAAAAGTGTTTGGAAACATAGATACGTCGGAGACGTATCAAATCCCCCAAGCTTAAACCTTTGCTTGTCCTCAAGAAATTCAGTTGATAAGCTGAAAGTGATAAAGAAAAACTTTTACAAACTCTGTTTGCTCTTGTTGTTGTAAATATGTAAAGCCAGCATTCAAGTTTTCAGCAAAGATTATAAACTAACCATACTCACAATAACGCTTAGGTCTCATGTTTACTCATATCAATGGCATAATCAACTAGCGAGCAATAATAATAAATCTCGGATGACAACAATTTCTCAAAACAATCATAATATGATATAACAAGATGGTATCTCGCTAGCCCTTTCTGAGACCACAAAACATAAATGCAGAGAACCTTTAAAGATCAAGGACTGACTAGACATTGTAATTCATGGTAAAAGAGATCCAGTCAAGTCATACTCAATGTAAACTAATAGTAATGAATGCAAATGAAAGTGGTGCTCTCCAACTAGTGCTTTTTAATAAGAGGATGATGACTCGACATGAAAGTAAATAGATAGGCCCTTCGCAAAGGGAAGCATGGATTCGTAGAGGCGCCAGATCTCGGTTTTAAAATAGAGGTGAATAATATTTTGAGCGGTATACTTTCATTGTCAACATAACAACCAAGAGAAGGCGATATCTTCCATGCTACACACATTATAGGCGGTTCCCAAACTGAATGGTAAAGTTTATACTCCCCCTCCACCAACAAGCATCAATCCATGGCTTACTCGAAACAATGAATGCCTCCAACTAACAAGAGTCCATGGGGGAGTTTTGTTTGCAATTATTTCAATTCAGTTTGCATAAAGCATGGGACTGGGCATTCCGGTGATCAGCCATTTCCTCGTGAGTGAGGAGCGGAGTACACTCCTCTTGATAATAACCCGCCTGTCGGTGTCAAAACCGGCGGATCTCGGGTAGGGGGTCCCGAATTGTGCGTCTAAGGCGGATGGTAACAGGAGGCAGGGGACACGATGTTTACCCATGTTCGGGCCCTCTTGATGGAGGTAATACCCTACGTCCGGCTTGATTGTTCTTGGTGATGTGAGTATTACAAGAATTGATCTACGACGAGATCGTAGAGGCTAAACCCTAGAAGCTAGCCTATGGTATGATTTTATGTTGTCCTACGGACTAAACCCTCCGGTTTATATAGACACCAGAGGGGGCTAGGGTTACACAGAGTCGGTTACAAGGGAGGAGATCTACATATCTGTATTGCCTAGCTTGCCTTCCACGCCAAGGAGAGTCCCATCCGGACACGGGACGAAGTCTTCAATCTTGTATCTTCATGGTCCAATAGTCCGGCCAAAGGATATAGTCCGGCTGTCCGGAGACCCCCTAATCCAGGACTCCATCAGTAGCCCCTGAACCAGGCTTCAATGACGTTGAGTCCGGCGCGCAGTATTGTCTTCGGCATTGCAAGGCGGGTTCCTCCTCTGAATACTCCATGGAAGATTCTAAACACAAGGATAGTGTCCGGCTCTGCAAAACAAATTCCACATACCACCGTAGAGAGAATAATATTTCCGCAAATCTAATCTGCTGACACGTTTTTACAGCACGACATCACACCATGGCCCGGACATTATTCAAACCGTTTTTCTCAACCAGCACCGCACATATCGCGAGGTGGTTTTCTTGACATGCCTTGTCAAAGCAGAGATCGTGTCCCCCTTATTACGGGATTCTCATCAATATGGACGTGGGTAACCCAATCGCGCCATCAATTACGACGCTTGGGGAATAAGCAATTTTACCAGGCAAGTGGGGAGACGCATCGCCTCTTCTGCCCTTATAAAGGCATCAGTATTCACTCTTTTCACCCACGCCTTCTTCCTCCTTGCTTACCCACTCTCGCACACTCAAGCCCCAGCGCCCAAGTTCGCTCTTTCTTCTCAAACCACTCCAAGCATGTCCGGAGCGGGAGGCAAGTGGATGGTCTCCTCCGTCATGGAGGAGAACATCACAAAGTTACGGGAAGCCGGATATCTGGCCGCGGATATCGCGCACCGGCTGCTAGATGCCAGGCAGATCATCCCTATGCCCGAACCCCATGAGAGGGTAGTTTTTCTTACCCACTTCGTTCGCGAACTGGGATTTCCCCTCCACTCGTTTGTCCGCGGGCTCATGTTCTACTACGGGCTGGATTTTCATGATCAGGCCCCCAATTTCATCCTCAACATCTGGGTGTTTATCGTCGTGCGCGAGGCCTTCCTCCGCATCAAGCCCCATTTCGGCCTGTGGCTGAAGACCTTCAATGTCAAACCGAAGGTGGTGGTTGGCCAGCAAGCAGAGTGCGGAGGCGCCATGGTGGGCAAGATGCCTAACGTCACCTGGCTCAAAGGCTCCTATGTGGAGACCATAAAGGGGTGGCAATCGGGGTGGTTCTACATCACCGAGCTGCGCGACACCAACTGGGCGGCGACCCCCAAATTTCGATCCGGAATCCCCACGCGGCTCAATTACTGGAAAGAGAAGGGCCTGTCCTGGGGTTCTTCGGTAGAGCTGACCGGACTCCAAACCTGCATCAGGAACATGATGAGCAAGAAAATCAAGCTCGTCAATGTTGTCCAGGTCATGCTCTTCTGCCGGATTCTCCCGTGTCAACGATAGGCATTCAATTTGTGGGAGTTCAACCTGGCCAAGCACCAGACGCTGCGAGAGCTCTACGACACGACGCACAAGGACTTCTGGAGGGTGCTGTTCAAGGGAGCCGAGGTACCTCCTTCCCTCACCGAGGCCGCAGACTCAGCACAAAGCGCCATGCCAATCCGGTAAGTTTCGATATCTCAAAGGGTATTTATTTTCCCTAGTTGAATCATGTGCAGGATCTAAGCTTCCATGTCATTAATAGGACTGGATAAAGACAGCGGAGGAGCTCGATTGCCCAGCCCCCCTACCTGAAGATCCTACAGATGCTCTCCTAATGGAGATGTTGGCTCCGGCACCTTACGAGGTGCCGACAAAGAAGGCCAAGAAGAAGGCCAGGACTCGAAAGGGTCTCCGGCGCAAGGTTGTATCGGACTCATTGTCCGATGACTCCGACGCGCACTCCTCCCATGAAAACAAGGAGGAGAAGGAGGAAAGTTCTCTGCTCCAGCTGGGGGAGACAAGAAAAGGAAGGCCGACCAACTGGGGAGGCCGAAGGGTCCAAGAAGGGAAGGACCATCCCTCCGGACTGCTCCACGATGGCCGCCTACAGCGGCGACGAGTGGCTACCCAGGGTCAAGCCCCTGGTGAAGTCGTAAGTATCCGGACACCATAGTAATTCATGGTATGTTTTATTGCACTGCTTTTCCTCATGCCGAACATGATTATGCAGTCCGTCCCAATCTCATCTCGACGTATCTTCGTCGAGCGGTTCATTGGACTCGTCGGATATGAACAACGGTTCTCTTCCGACTGCCTCCACTCCTCGCCCTATGGACAACACCGAGGTGTTTTCTCAAAAGGCACCGAGCCAAGGGGAGGTAGTACTGGGGGCGCCTCGAGGCGACCTTATGGACCCTGAGCGTAAATGGATTAGGACTCCCATGGGCTCCAGGTTCGACCCCCAGCCGAACACTGCACCGGAATCTTCGATGGTTCCGGACTCCGGCGGGCGACCACCCCTTAAGGGGGGCAAGCCGCCCATGCCGGTGTCCTCTGTCCATCCAGAGGCACCAGACAACTTGCTGGAAGCGCTTCGCGGCGCTTTCATCGACGAAGAGCACCGCACTATCATGAGTGCGGTGATTGAGAAAGTTCAGTCCGCCAAAAACGAATTGACCGAAGCTTGCGCCAGCCTCCTAACAGGCTTTGAGGTAAGCAATCAAAATATAAGAAAATATTACCGCATAGATAGTAGCCCCTGATGCTCTATTCGGCGTTCGAGTAGAAAGGCTGAATAGAATATCAAATGATGACTCAGGAGTTTAATCAGAATATATCTATGTGTACGTGCAGGCTTCACTGCTGGCCGCTGTCGCACGTACTGTGGAGGTCTCTGCACTGAAGCAGGACCTGGAGCGGTCCGAGAATGAGCTCGGCCTTACCAAGTGGCAGCTCGTGGAGAGCAAAGTTAAGCAATACCTTGTCTATATATAAAAAATAAGTTCAGGTGTAAAGTAATAGGATCATCATGAATTTGCCAGGGGCCACGACCGAAGTGGCAACCCTGAAGAAGGCGTTGTCCGAAGCCGAAGACCAAGCAGCCAAGGAGCGCATTGAGCGGGAGAAGCAAGAAGCCCGAGTGGGCGAGGTGCAGCAAGAGCTCGAGGCTCTCACCAAAAAACACGAGTCCTTGGAGCTTGACTCTAAGACGCGAGAGTCGGAGCTCGCGCAGGCGCTTGAAAGCGCCCGGAAGCGCCAAGTCTGAAGCCCACAAGGCCCTCCAGGAGATTGATGCGGTGAAGAAGATAGCAGCGGGTAAGGCATTCATTATGCAAAGCAAGCATGTGGAGGAAACTTTCCTTTTACTTACCCGAGTTCGGAGCTCTCCAGGAGCATTCGCAGATCTTCCCCGCAGTGTACTGGATGCCTCGGAGTTTTACTGAGCTCAGGAGGGGAGCTCGAAGGAAAAGTTGTTCTGGTCTCAGTATACTGGGACCGAACACCCAAAGCCCTTGAGCGATCAGCTGAAGCAATTGGTCAAGCTTCACAAGGCGGCCGAACAGGCCATGAGGGGCCTTATAGTCCGGATGTGGCTTGGCGAGCCCTTGTCTGGCAGCTACTTCGGTCTGGTGAGGTGGCTTGTGGAGGCCTGCCCACGGCTTGAAGTCATAAAGCGGTCTGTCTGCATCGAGGGTGCACGCAGGGCTTTTGCCCAGGCGAAGGTGCACTGGGCGAAGCTGGACGCCGTGAAGCTGGTGAAGGAGGGGCCGCCGGAGGGCAAGGAGCATTGCTGCCCCGAGATGTATTATGAGAGTGTCCTGAAGGGTTCCCGCCTTGTGGCGGATGAATGCGCCAGGGATGTAATTTTTGAATGAACATGCTCATGTGACCCTGTAATGTGAAACGAGTTCATCTGCGCTATGCAACGCTTTTTTAATTTAAAATATTACCTTATGTGCGGCCGTTATAAAATCTGAGAGTTGGCCAGTTATCGGCTTCTGCCCCCATGTAACTAGTACTGGGGTGTTCGGGATAAACCTGGGCACTCTTTACCCCAATTTTGGGTCCTTTGAGGGAGGTGTTCAGCGCAACGAACCAGGCAATCAGACTATAAGGCTTTATCACTCTCACTTAGCCATAGAAGTCTACAATTTTAAATTTTGGCGAAGACCCTAGTATTCGGAAGGCCGAATTTGGGGCGCTATACACGCCTAAGCCGGGCAAGGCCGACTCCTGCCTGAAGCGGAAAAAGTCTTTAAGGACTTGAGACCTCTCGAACAGCGACCAGTCTCTCGCCTTATTATGACAGTGAGTTTTCGGCTTTCTCTACTGAGGTGCTCATCCAGAAGAACCGGGACACAATCACAGTAGTTCTCCCACCGCTACCTTAGCCGATATAGCAGAACGTAAGGTACCAAAGCATGGAAGCCAGGCAAACCCAACTATTGACCCAAGACATGATTCGGAGCTGATGCATATAATGCTATAAGTTCGGGGTGCCGCACTGTCGAAAGTGTTCGGACTTCTTGCGCCGTATTATGGGGTAAGCGAAAGCCCCTGGTGTACTGACCGTACCCGAATGTACGAGTGCGGATTGTCGTAAATGGACATATAAGAAAAAAGAAAGAATAAATAATGCAATAATAGACTGGTGCTATGCATTGTTATTTAGATAATACGTCGAAGCGTACTGGTACAAGTAGTGCAATAAGCAGAAAGTAGGACTATTCGAGATGTCCTATCCAAGGGCAAGCTGCATATGGATAGTAGAAAGCGGGTATATCAATTATTATTAGAGACCACCTGGGGGTTCCCGTGTACATCTTAGCTTCTTGGCGCCTTGGTTGTTCCTCCCCTTAATGTGTCCGACAATCGTACTGCCAGAAGGGCTTCCAGAGAGTTAGGCCCTGAAAGAGAAAAGAAATGATAAAGGTATACAGCCCCTAGGGCGGTTAAGCCGCATTGCGGGACGTGCCCTGATCATGCCCCCGCCTATGTCCATGGTATTTTCAGTGCGTAATTATGTGCGTGCGGCACAGATTTCGTCGCTTGACTGGGACTGGGACGGGGCCGGATTGCTAGGCGAGCTCTGAACATGCCAGGCAATCTTGTTGCAGTTTACTCCGGACTCGCTTGAAGGTGTCCGAGGGCTGTATCGCCGAATTAGTGGTTTTCCTTAAAAGGCTGCTTTGTGCTTCTGCTGCGAGGGCCGCAGTGTGCTCTTCCATGCGGAGCGAGCGTTCTGTGTTTCCATTTACTATTATGACCCAACCTAGGTCCTGGCATCTTGAGCTTGAGGTATGCGTAATGCGGTACTGCATTGAATTTTGCAAATGATGTTCGTGCGAGTAGTGCGTGATAGCCACTTCGAAACGGGACGATATCGAAGATTAACTCCTCGCTTCGGAAGTTGTCCGGTGATCTGAAGACGACTTCCAGTGTGATTGAGCCCATGCAATGTGCCTCTACACCTTGGATGATGCCCTTAAAGGTGGTTTTGGTGGGTTTGATCCTTGAGGGATCGATACCCATTTTTCGCACTGGATCCTGATAGAGCAGGTTCAGGCTGTTGCCGCCATCCATAAGGACTCGAGTGAGGTGAAATCCGTCTATGATGGGGTCTAAGACCAGTGCGACGGATCCGCCATGACGGATACTAGTGGGGTGGTCCCTGTGATCAAAGGTGATCGGACAAGCGGACCATGGGTTGAACTTTGGGGCGACGGGCTCCATCGCATAGACGTCCCTGCTACGTCTTGAGCTTGCGTTGGTTTTCCCCAAAGAGGAAGGGATGATGCAGCAGAGTAACGTAAGTATTTCCCTCAGTTTTTGAGAACCAAGGTATCAATCCAGTAGGAGCCCACGCTCAAGTCCCTCGTACCTGCACAAAGCGATAGCTACTCGCAACCAACGCGATTAGGGTTTGTCAAGCCCTTCACAGTCACTTACGAGAGTGAGATCTGATAGATAGAATATTTTTGATATAAATATGCAAAGTAAAAAGTAAAAGCAAAGTAAATAGCAAAACAATATAAAAGTGATGGAGATTGATATGATGAGAATAGACCCGGGGGCCTTAGGTTTCACTAGTGGCTTCTCTCAAGAGCATAAGTATTCTACGGTGGGTGAACAAATTACTGTTGAGCAATTGATAGAATTGAGCATAATTATGATAATATCTAGGCATGATCATGTATATAGGCATCACGCCCGTGACAAGTAGATCGAAATGATTTTGCATCTACTACTATTACTCCACTCATCGACCGCTATCCAGCATGCATCTAGAGTATTAAGTAAAAAACAGAGTAACGCCTTAAGCAAGATGACATGATGTAGAGAGATAAATTAATGCAATATGAAATAAACCCCATCTTGTTATCCTCGATGGCAATGATACAATACGTGCCTTGCTGCCCCTTCTGTCACTGGGTAAGGACACCGCAAGATCGAACCCAAAGCTAAGCACTTCTCCCATGGCAAGAACTACCAATCTAGTTGGCCAAACCAAATGGATAATTTGAACAGACTTGCAAAGATAACCAATCATACATAAAAGAATTCAGAGAAGATTCAAATATTATTCATAGATAGACTTGATCATAAGCCCACAATTCATCGGTCTCAACAAACACACCGCAAAAAGAAGATTACATCGAATAGATCTCCACGAGAGAGGGGGAGAACTTTGTATTGAGATTCAAAGAGAGACAAGAAGCCATCTAGCTACTAACTATGGACCCGAAGGTTTGAGGTAAACTACTCACACTTCATCGGAGGGGCTAGGATGATGTAGAAGCCCTCCGTGATGACGGCCCTCTTCCGGCGGAGCTCTGGAACAATCCCCAAGATGGGATCTCCTGGATACAGAAAGTTGTGGCGGTGGAATTAGGTTTTTGGCTCCTATTCTGTTCATTTGGGGGTACGTGTGTATATATAGGACGAAGGAGTACGTCGGTGGAGCACCGAGGGGCCCACAAGGCAGGGGGTGCGCCCTAGGGGGGGGCCCCACCCTCATGACCACCTCTTTGATCCCTTGCAGTAGGGTCCAAGTCTCATGGATCATGTTCGGTGAGAAAATCACGTTTCCGAAGATTTTATTCCGTTTGGACTCCATTTGATATTCCGTTTATCCGAAACACTGAAATAGGCAAAAAATAGCAATTCTGGGCTGGGCCTCCGGTTAATAGGTTAGTCCCAAAAATAATATAAAAGTGGAAAATAAAGCCCAATATAGTCCAAAACAGTAGATAATATAGCATGGAGAAATTATAGATACGTTGGAGACGTATCAGGCATCCCCAAGCTTAATTCCTGCTCGTCCTCGAGTAGGTAAATGATAAAAAGAGAATTTTTTATGCGGAGTGCTACTTGGCATAATTTCAATGCAAATCTTCTTAATTGTGGTATGAATATTCAAATTAGAAAGATTCAAGATAAAAGTCTATATTGACATAGAAAATAATAATACTTCAAGCATACTAACAAAGCAATTATGTCTTCTCAAAATAACATGGCCAAAGAAAGTTATCCATACAAAATCATATAGTCTGGCTATGCTCCATCTTCCCCACACAAAGTATTTAAATCATGCACAACCCCGATGTCAAGCCAAGCAATTGTTTCATACTCTAACTTTTTCAAAACTTTTTCAATCTTCACGCAATACATGAGCGTGAGCCATGTATATAGCACTATAGGTGGAATAGAATGGTGGTTGTGGAGAACACAAAAAGGAGAAGATAGTCTCACATCAACTAGGCGTATCAACGTGCTGTGGAGATGCCCATCAATAGATATCAATGAGAGTGATTAGGGATTGTCATGCAATGGATGCACTAGAGCTATAAGTATATGAAAGCTCAAAAAGAAACTAAGTGGGTGTGCATCCAACTTGCTTGCTCATGAAGACCTAGGGCAATTTGAGGAAGCCCATCGTTGGAATATACAAGACAAGTTCTATAATGAAAAACTCCCACTAGTATATGAAAGTGATAACATGACAGACTCTACTATGAAGATCATGGTGCTACTTTGAAGTACAAGTGTGGTAAAAGGATAGTAACATTGTCCCTTCTCTCTTTTTCTCTCATATTTTTTTTTGTTTGGGCCTTTTATTTTTTTATGGCCTCTTTTTTTCGTCCGGAGTCTCATCCCGACTTATGGGGGAATCATAGTCTCCATCATTCTTTCCTCACTGGGACAATGCTCTAATAATGATGATCATCACACTTTTATTTTTATTATAACTCAACAATATCAACTCGATACTTAGAACAAAATATGACTCTATGTGAATGCATCCGGCGGTGTGCCGGGATATGCAATATGACAATGATGAAGTGTGTCATGATGAACTAGATGGTGGAAAGTTGCATGGCAATATATCTCGGAATGGCTATGGAAATGCCATAATAGGTAGGTATGGTGGCTGTTTTGAGGAAGGTATATGGTAGGTGTATGATACCGGCGAAAGTTGTGCGGTATTAGAGAGGCTAGCAAAGGTGGAAGGGTGAGAGTGCGTATAATCCATGGACTCAACATTAGTCATAAAGAACTCATATACTTATTGCAAAAATCTAGAAGTTACCAAAGCAAAGTATTACATGCATGCTCCTAGGGGGATAGATTGGTAGGAAAAGACCATCGCTCGTCCCCGACCGCCACTCATAAGGAAGACAATCAATAAATAAATCATGCTCCGACTTCATCACATAACGGTTCACCATACACGCATGCTACGGGAATCACAAACTTCAACACAAGTATTCTTTAAATTCACAACTACTCAACTAGCATGACCTTACCTCCATGACTCAAAAAAATTATCATGCTTCAATCTTTTCTTAGTATTCAACACATTCAAAAGAGAGCTTCACAAATCTTGAATACCAAGCATATTATTATTAGGAAAATTACCATGCTATTAAGAGACTCTCAAATTAATTTAAGTGAAGCATGAGAGATCAATAGTTTCTTTAATACATATCCACCACCATGCTCTAAAAGATCTAAGTGAAGCACATAGAGCAAAATTATAACGCTCAAAAGATATAAGTGAAGCACATAGAGTAAAATTATCTAGCTCAAAGGATATAAGTGAAGCACATAGAGCAAAACTACTTAGCTCAATAGATATAAGTGAAGCACATAGAGCAAAACTACTTAGCTCAAAAAATATAAGTGAAGCACATAAAGTATTCTATCAAATTTTAATTCATGTTTGGATCTCTCAAAAGGTGTGTACAGCAAGGATGATTGTGGCATACTAACAAACAAAGACACAAATAATACAAGACGCTCCAAGCAAAACACATATCATGTTGGTGAATAAAAATATAGCTCCAAGTAAATTACCGATGGAAGTGGACGAAAGAGGGGATGCCTTACGGGGGCATCCCCAAGCTTTGACTTTTTTGGTGTCCTTGGATTATCTTGGGGGTGCCATGGGAATCCCCAAGCTTAGGCTCTTGCCACTCCTTGTTCCATGATCCATCAAAAGAATTCACCCAAAACTTGAAAACTTCACAACACAAAACTCAAAATAGAAAACTCGTGAGCTCCGTTAGCGAAAGAAAACAAAAGACCACTTCAAGGTACTGTAATGAACTCATTATTTATTTATATTGGTGTTAAACCTACTGTATTTCAACTTCTCTATGGATTATAAACTATTTTACTAGCCATAGATTCATCAAAATAAGCAAACAACACACGAAAAACAGAATCTGTCAAAAACAGAAGAGTCTGTAGTAATCTGTAGCTAGCGCAAGATCTGGAACCCCAAAAATTCTAAAATAAATTGCTGTACGTGAGGAATTTATCTATTAATCATCTGAAAAAATAATTAACTAAATAGCACTCTTAAAATAAAAATGACAGCAGTTCTCGTGAGCGCTAAAGTTTCTGTTTTTTACAGCAAGTTCAACAAGACTTTATCCAAGTCTTCCCAACAGTTCTACTTGGCAAAAACACTAATTAAACACAAAAAACAAAACCAAAACAGAGGCTAAATAATTTATTTATTACTAAACAGGAGCAAAAAGCAAGGAATAAAAATAAAATTGGGTTGCCTCCCAACAAGCGCTATCATTTAACGCCCCTAGCTAGGCATAACGAGCAAGAATAGATCTAGGTATTGCCATCTTTGGTAGGCTATCCATAAGTGAATCTCATGATAGTTTCATATGGTAATTTTATTTTCTTTCTTGGAAGTGTTTCATGCCCTTTTTTAATGGAAATTGAAATCTAATATTCCCTTCCTTCATATCAATAATTGCACCAACCGTTCTAAGGAAAGGTCTACCAAGAATAATAGGGCAAGAAGAATTGCCATCTATATCAAGAACAATGAAATCTACGGGCACATAGTTCCTATTTTCAACAATAATAACATCATTAATCCTTCCCATAGGTTTCTTAATAGTGGGATCCGCAAGATGCAAGTTTATAGAGCAATCATCAAAGTTAAGGAAATCTAGTAAATCACACAAAGTCTTAGGAATAGTAGAGACACTAGCACCCAAATCACACAAAGCATAAAACTCATGATCTTTAATTTTAATTTTAATAGTTGGTTCCCACTCATCATAGAGTTTTCTAGGGATAGAAACTTTCAATTCAAGTTTTTCTTCATAAGATTGCATCAAGGCATCAACAATATGTTCGGTGAAGGCTTTATTTCGATTATAAGCATGTGGAGAATTTAGCACGGATTGCAACAAGGAAATACAATCAATCAAAGAGAAACATTCATAATTAAATTCCTTGAAATCCAATATAGTGGGTTTAGCAACATCTAGATTTTTATTTCTTTCAATCCCACTTTCATCAATTTCATCATTAAAATCTAAATACTCCAAATTTTTAGAACACCTTCTAGGTAATGGAAGATCATATTCAGTTTCATCAAGATTCATATTGAAAAATAAAGATTTAATTGGAGACACATCAATAACTTTTAGATCTTCATCTTGATTTTCATAGGAATTGGAAGAACACGCTTTAATAAAGGCATCTTTGGAAGCACGCATCCTAGCAGTTCTTTCCTTACACTCATCAATTGAAATTCTCATGGCTTTTAGAGACTCATTAATATCATGCTTAGGTGGAATAGATCTAAGTTTCAAAGCATCAACATAAGAGCAATTCTATCAACGTCTCTAGCCAAATCATCAATCTTAAGCAATTTTTCTTTAATCATAGCATTAAAATTCTTTTGTGAAGAAATAAATTCTTTAATATTAGATTCAAAATCAGAGGGAATCTTATTATAATTTCAATAAGAGTTGTTGTAGGAATTCCCATAATTATTAGAAGGATTACTAGGATATGGCCTAGGATTAAAATTCCCTCTATAAGCGTTGTTACCAAAATTATTCCTACCAACAAAATTCCATCCATAGATTCATTATTATTCTCAATCAAAGTAGACAAGCATATCATTAGGATCAGAAGAAAAACACTCTTAAGTAGCAAATAATTTCATAAGTTCATCCATCTTTCCACTCAACACATTGAATTTCTTCTATCGCATGCACTTTTTTATTAGAAGTTCTTTCGTATGCCATTGAGAATAATTAACCATAATATTATCTAGGAGTTTAGTAGCATCTCCTAAAGTGATTTCCATAAAAGTGGCTCCCGTGCCCGAATCTAAAAGATTTCTAGAAGCAAAATTCAATCCGGCATAAAAGTTTTGTATAATCATCCACAAATTCAAACCATGAGTAGGGCAATTACGTATCATTAATTTCATTCTCTCCCAAGCTTGTGCAACATGTTCATGATCAAATTGTTTAAAGTTCATTATATCATTTCTAAGAGAGATGATCTTAGCGGGAGGAAAGTACTTAGAGATAAAAGCATCTTTGCACTTGTTCCATGAATCTATACTATTCTTAGGCAAAGACGAAAACCAAGCTTTAGCACGATCTCTAAGCGAAAAAGGAAATAGCTTCAATTTAACGACATCATTATTGACATCTTTTTTTATTTTGCATATCACATAAATCAACGAAACTATTCAGATGAGTAGCGGCATCTTCACTAGGAAGGCCGGCGACTTGATCTTTCATAACAAGACTCAACAAAGCAGTATTAATTTCACAAGATTCAACATCGGTAAGAGGAGCAATCGGAGTGCTAAGGAAATCATTATTATTGGAATTGGTGATGTCATACAATTTAGTAGTATCTTGAGCCATCGCGACAAACAAGCAATCTAACACACGAGCAAACAAAAAGCAAGCGGACAAAAGAGGCAAACCGAGAGGGAGGATAGAGAGAGAGGGCAAATAAAACGGCAAGTGTGAATTGGGGGGAGAGGAAAACGAGAGGCAAATGGCAAATAATGTAATACGAGAGATAGGGATTGTGATGGGTACTTGGTATATTGACTTTTTGCGTAGACTCCCTGGCAACGGCGCCAGGAATCCTTCTTGCTACGTCTTGAGCTTGCGTTGGTTTTCCCCGAAGAGGAAGGGATGATGCAGCAGAGTAGGTAAGTATTTCCCTCAGTTTTTGAGAACCAATGTATCAATCTAGTAGGAGCCCACGCTCAAGTCCCTCGTACCTGCACAAAGCGATAGCTACACGCAACCAACGCGATTAGGGGTTGTCAAGCCCTACACGGTCACTTACGAGAGTGAGATCTGATAGATAGAATATTTTTGGTATTTTTGATATAAAGATGCAAATTAAAAAGTAAAAGCAAAGTAAATAGCAAAACAATATAAAAGTGATGGAGATTGATATTATGAGAATAGACCCGGGGGCCATAGGTTTCACTAGTGGCTTCTCTCAAGAGCATAAATATTCTACGGTGGGCGAACAAATTACTGTTGAGCAATTGATAGAATTGAGCATAATAATGAGAATATCTAGGCATGATCATGTATATAGGCATCATGTCCGTGACAACTAGATCAAAACGATTCTGCATCTACTACTATTACTCCACTCATCAACCGCTATCCAGCATGCATCTAGAGTAGTAAGTTAAAAACAGAGTAACGCCTTAAGCAAGATGACATGATGTAGAGAGATAAATTCATGCAATATGAAATAAACCCCATCTTGTTATCCTCGATGGCAATGATACAATACGTGCCTTGCTGCCCCTTCTGTCACTGGGTAAGGACACCGCAAGATCGAACCCAAAGCTAAGCACTTCTCCCATGGCAAGAACTACCAATCTAGTTGGCCAAACCAAACGGATAATTCGAACAGACTTGCAAAGATAACCAATCATACATAAAAGAATTCAGAGAAGATTCAAATATTATTCATAGATAGACTTGATCATAAACCCACAATTCATCGGTCTCAACAAACACACCGCAAAGAGAAGATTACATCAAATAGATCTCCACGAGAGAGGGGGAGAACTTTGTATTGAGATTCAAAGAGAGACAAGAAGCCATCTAGCTACTAACTATGGACCCGAAGGTCTGAGGTAAACTACTCACACTTCATCGGAGGGGCTAGGATGATGTAGAAGCCCTCCGTGATGACGGCCCTCTTCCGGCGGAGCTCCGGAACAGGCCCCAAGATGGGATCTCTTGGATACAGAAAGTTGCGGCGATGGAATTGGGTTTTTGGCTCCTGTTCTGATCGTTTGGGGGTACGTGTGTATACATAGGAGGAAGGAGTACGTCAGTGGAGCACCAAGGGGCCCACGAGGCAGGGGCGCCCCCCACCCTTGTGACCACCTCTTTGATCCCTTGCAGTAGGGTCCAAGTCTCCTGGATCACGTTAAGTGAGAAAATCACGTTTCCGAAGATTTTATTCTGTTTGGAATCCGTGTGATATTCTGTTTATCCGAAACATTGAAATAGGCAAAAAAACAGCAATTCTGGGCTGGGCCTCCAGTTAATATGTTAGTCCCAAAAATAATATAAAAGTGGAAAATAAAGCCCGATATAGTCCAAAACAGTAGATAATATAGCATGGAGCAATCAAAAATTATAGATACGTTGGAGACGTATCAGTCCCTTAGTGCGCGCTTCCGCTCCCTCTTGGGAATGTGGGTTGCGTATATCATGTTCACCGTCTTCACTTGTGGGGGGAACACCTTCTGTCTTCCCGTGTTCGGCGGCCGGGGCTCCTCCTCGTCATCACTATGCAGCCCCTTGTCCTTGCTTTCGGCATTTAACTTGCCGCCCTGCTTGAACACCCAGCATTGTTTGTTGGTGTGATTGGCTGGCTTGTTGGGGGTGTCGTGGGTTTGACACGAGCGATCCAGTATGCGATCCAAACTGGACGGAGCTAGAGTAATTCTTTTAAATGGCTTTTTCCGCTGACCGGATCTAGAGCCACTGAATCCGGCATTGACTGTCATGTCATCGGTGTTATCGCCGTTGTTGCGGCGCTTTGGTCTGTTACGGCGTGGTCTGTCATTGGCATCTTTGGTATCCGAAGTGCCCAGATTACTTGATTTGTTGTTGCTGCGAGCCAGCCAGCTATCCTGGCCCATGCAAAAGCGGGTCATGAGTGTCGTGAGGGCTGCCATAGAATTCGACTTCTCCTGGCCAAGGTGGCGGGCAAGCCACTCGTCACGGATGTTATGCTTGAATGCCGCTAGGGCCTCTACATCCGGACAGTCGACAATTTGGTTTTTCTTAGTCAGGAACCGTGTCCATAATTGCCTGGCGGATTCCCCTGGCAGCTGAGTTATATGGCTCAAGTCATCAGCATCCGGTGGTCGCACATAAGTGCCCTGGAAGTTGTCAAGGAATGCGTCTTCCAAATCCTACCAACTGCCGACGGAGTCTGCTGGCAAGCTATTCAGCCAATGCCGAGCTGGTCCTTTGAGTTTTAGTGGGAGGTACTTGATGGCATGTAGATCGTCACCACGAGCCATGTGGATGTGAAGGAGGAAATCCTCGATCCATACAGTGGGATCTGTTGTACCATCATACGATTCGATATTAACGGGTTTAAAACCCTCCGGGAATTCGTGATCCATAACTTCATCATTGAAGCATAGGGGGTGTGCGGCGCCTCTATGTGGGGCTATATCACGACGCAGTTCATATGAGTCTTGTCTGCTATATTCGGCACGGCCGGATTTACCTTTGGTGTATCCGGCGCGACGATCATCGTCCCGTGTTGGCGCGCATGCCCGTGACCCGTATATTGACCTTGCAACTTTTTCCTGCTATCCAATACGTCTCGCAGGTCCCGTGTGTTGCCCCGGTCCTTGGTACTTTTGATTGAGTGGCGGCGGGGTGCAGGCTGAACTTCAGGCTGAAACGCCTCTTTGGCTCGGCCACGCGGTGGCTGGTCAGCCGCATCGTACACTGGTGAATGAGGTTTCAATGATTCCTCCTCGAGGTGAGGTAGCAACCTACGTTTTGGGTGACTCTTGGAGGGGCGCTCGAGTTCGTATTCCTCGGCCGCAAGGACTTCGCTCCATCTGTCTGCTAGCAAGTCTTGATCAGCTTGAAGCTGTTGTTGCTTTTTCTTCAGGCTATTTGTTGTGGCCATAAGCCGACGCTTGAAGCGCTCCTGCTCGACGGGATCCTCAGGCACGATGAATTCTTTGTTGCCGAGGCTCACCTCGTCTTCGAAGAGAGGCATGTAATTGCCCTCTTCTGGTTCTCCATCTGCCACCTGCTCTGGAGGGCTAGCTTGTTCATCCTCCCGCTCTACATCGTACTAGAGGGGGTTGTGGTTGTCTTCGACACTATCTGGAGTTTTATTATCTCCTGTGCCGGTATCACTACTTTTGTTGTGGCGGGACTTAGAGCGGCGCCGCTGACGTCGGCGCTTGGGTTGCTTCTTGGAGGGGTCATCCTCCACTGTCTCATATGATGAGGTGGCGGTCCAGCGCCCTGTCGGCGGTGATTCCTGTTCATCTCTTGCATCGTCGTCCATACCGTCGATGTCTTCGGAGTCAAAGTCGAGCATGTCGATTAAATCGTCGACAGTGGCTACTAAGTGGGTGGTGGGCGGGTAGCGAATTTCTTCGTCGTCCGCATCCCATTCTAGCCGGACATAGTTCGGCCAAGGCTCCCCTGACAAGGAGAGAGACCTTAATGAATTTAGCACATCGCCGAAAGGCGAGTGCTGAAAAATATCCGCGGAGGTGAACTCCATGATCGGCGCCCAGTTGGATTCGATGGACACGGATGCAGGCGGCTCAGAGTCCATGGCCGGAGACAAATCCAGTGGTTTGGCGACACGGCTC
Source organism: Triticum urartu (assembly GCF_003073215.2). NCBI lineage: Eukaryota > Viridiplantae > Streptophyta > Magnoliopsida > Poales > Poaceae > Triticum > Triticum urartu. The sequence continues at coordinate 134,746,433 of NC_053023.1, read as the reverse complement.
TCGTAAGGGGTGAAGTCAGTATCCGGCTCTATCGCCATTGAGAGTGCGGCCTCCATGGCGGGGCCTATCCCTCCGCTCTTGGTTGGCGCGATTTGCTCCGAATTAACGACCAGAGTAGTTGCCGATGCGATCTCTCGAATACTATCTGATGGCAGAGTTATGTCATGCTCATCGTGACTGTGCGGCGCACCCGGCATGGGCTCAAATCCATTGAAGATCAAGTCTCCGCGGATGTCGGTAGTGTAGTTTAAGTTTCCGAACCTGACCTGATGGCCACGGGCATAGCTCTTGATCTACTCTAGATGGCCAAGGAAATTGGCCCGCAGTGCGAAGCCGCCGAATACGAAGATCTGTCCGAGGAGGAAAACCTCATCCTGGACCGCATCGTTACCGATGATCGAAGGAGCCATCAAGCCTTACGGTGACGGCACAGTGGAACTCTTAATGAAAGCACCAATGTAGGTGTCAAAACCGCTGGATCTCGGGTAGGGGGTCCCGAACTGTGTGTCTAAGGCGGATGGTAACAGGAGGCAGTGGACACGATGTTTACCCAGGTTCGGGCCCTCTTGATGGAGGTAATACCCTACGTCCGGCTTGATTGTTCTTGATGATATGAGTATTACAAGAGTTGATCTACCACGAGATCGTAGAGGCTGAACCCTAGAAGCTAGCCTATGGTATGATTGTATGTTGTCCTACGGACTAAACCCTCCGGTTTATATAGACACCGGCCGAGGAGGCTAGGGTTACACAGAGTCGGTTACAAGGGAGGAGATCTACATATCCATATTGCCTAGCTTGCCTTCCACGCTAAGGAGAGTCCCATCCGGACACGGGATGAAGTCTTCAATCTTGTATATTCATGGTCCAATAGTTCGGCCAAAGGATATAGTCCATCTATCGGGAGACCCCCTAATCCAGGACTCCCTCACCGCCTAACATGGAAGATACAGACAGCCCTAGTTGATACATGAGCTATTCCAGCATACAAAACAGGATAATTATTTGAAGGTTTAGAGTTTAGAACATACAAATTTACTTGGAACGGCAGGTAGATTCCATATATATGTAGGTATGGTGGACTCATATGGAATAACTTTGGGGTTTATGGAGTTGGATGCACAAGCAGTATTCCCGCTTAGTACAGGTGAAGGCTAGAAAAAGACTGGGAAGCGACCAGCTAGAGAGCGACAACAGTCATGAACATGCATTAAAATTAATCCACACCGAATGCAAGCATGAGTAGGATATAATCCACCATGAACATAAATATCGTGAAGGCTTTGTTCATTTTGTTTCAACTACATGTGTGAACATGTGCCAAGTCAAGTCACTTAAATCATTCAGAGGAGGATACCACCCTATCATACCACATCACAACCATTTTAATAGCATGTTGGCACGCAAGGTAAACCATTATAAGCTCCTAGCTAATTAAGCATGGCATAAGCAACTATAATATCTAATTGTCATTGCAAACATGTTTATTCATAATAGGCTGAATCAGGAACGATGAACTAATCATATTTACAAAAACAAGAGAGGTCGAGTTCATACCAGCTTTTCACATCTCAGTCAGTCCATCATATATCGTCATAATTGCCTTTCACTTGCACGACCGAACGATGTGGATAATAGTAATAATAATAATAGTGCGCGTGCATTGGACTAAGCTGGAATCTGCAAGCATTCAATAAACAGGAGAGACAAGGCAATATGGGCTCTTTTGTCAGATCAACAATAATGCATATAAGAGCCACTTCAACAATTTAATTATGGTCTCCTCCTATCGACCCCCAAAGAAAAGAAAAGAAATAAAACTATTTACATGGGAAAGCTCCCAACAAGCAAAAAGAAGAACATGAAATCTTTTTGGGTTTTATTTTTTTTAATTACTACTACAAGCATGGAAATTTAAACTTAGCTAAAAGCTACAACTATTTTTTGTTTTTCTTAAGGTTTATCAAAAACACAAGAAGAAAGCATAAAAAAGGAAATAAACTAGCATGGATGATACAATGAAAAAGTATGAGCACCAACATCTAGCAATGAGTGTGTGAACATGAATGTAATGTCGGTGAGAAATACGTACTCCCCCAAGCTTAGGCTTTTGGCCTAAGTTGGTTTATGGCCACGGAAGGCCTGGCAGATATATATAGTTGTAGCTGGGGTCGTACTAAGATGCAGCGGCTATCGCCTCCTGAGCTGCAGCATGGCGACGAGCGGCCTCTGCCCTCCTCTCGTACTCATCTGCCTCCTCTATAGTAATAACATATCTTCCTTTTTCCTGATAATCAAAGAAGGCAGGAGCAGGGAGAGTAATACGGACAGCACGGCGTCAGTCAAAGATTAAGTGATACTGGAGAGGTGATTCATTCCTCTCAACAAACTGGTGGTGAACCATAGCATTAAAGTCTAGGTAAGCAGGAGGCAATTCAATATCATCATTACATATAGTTACACCAAGAAAATCAGCTAAGCAGGTTGCATAAATTCCACCAAAGAAATCTCCATTAAACCTGTTAAGATGCAACCTACGTGCAACAATGGCTCCCAAATTATAAGATTTATCTCCCAACACAGCACTCCTAAGAATACTGAGGTCAGGGACACACATGTGACATGCCTCATCTTTAGCATTTATGCATCTACCTATGAAGAGAGCAAAATAATGTATAGTAGGAAAGTGGGTGCTCCCTATGGTAGCTTGTGTTATATCTCTAGATTTCCCAGAGTTATACTAGCAAGAAAATCTCTAAATTCATATTTGCGAGGTTCCCTCACACTACCCCATTGTGGAAGTTTGCAAGCAGTGGTAAAATCCTCTAAGTCCATAGTGTAAATTTTTCATAAAGATCAAACATGACAGTTGGAGAATTACGTGAAGATAAAAATTCAAACCTCCTCACAAAGGAACTAGTGAGATAGTGGTACTGGCGGCATTTTTCTGCCTCGAAGCTCACAAGATCAGCGTTACGCAAATATGCGTTAAATTCTTCCTTGATTCCCGCTCGATACATGAAGTCCTCTGAAGGCCATCCACAAGGACGCACTGGAGCGTCTCTTGGTACATTTTCCTCAGCATATTTCTTCCTCTGAAAAATTTCTGAAATTTTTAGTAACTTCAAGTAAAAGTAAACCAAACTCAACAAAATTGATAGCAACTACTCCTACAAGTGCCTAGAGCCTATATTATGCATCAAAACTACTTGGAACCATATAAATTTGACATGCAAGCTCAAGAACATAGTCACCTAGGCAGCATAAATTTGCGATGAATAAAGCACTAGAACAAAAACTAATTGGACCAATGGAGGAGTCATATACCAAGGAACAATCCCCCCAAGCAGTTTTGTGAGAGGTGCTTTGAGCAAGGAGATCGAAAATCACAGCAAAATGAGCTAGAACTCGTGCTTGAGCTGGATATTCTTGTTTGTGGGAGGAAGAAGGAGTGTGTGGGTGCAGGAATAAGTGGAGGAGGGCCACCGTGGGCCCACGAGGCAGGGGGCGTGCCCAGGGGGGTAGGGCACGCCCTCCACCCTCGTGGCCAGGTGGATGCCCCCCATGTTGTGTTCTCGGTGCCAAATAATCTCAAATATTCCAGAAAAAATCATATTTAAATTTCAGGGCTTTTGGAGAAGTTTTATTTTTGGGGTATCTTTATATTGCACGAATAATTCAGATAACAGACAGAAACTACTATTTTTATTTTATTTAAAATAAATAACAGAAAGTAAAAGGAGGGTACAGAGTGTTGTGTTTTCTAACTTCATCCATCTCATGATCATCAAAAGGAATCCATTAACAAGGTTGATCAAGTCTTGTTAACAAACTCATTCTGAATAACATGGAACCGGAGAATTTTCGAATAACACTAGGTTACCTCAACGGGGATATGCACATCCCCAGTAATAAGAATATCATATTTCTTCTTGACAGTAGGAAGAGGAAATTGAAAACCTCCAAATATAATCCATGAAAATTTTCCAATAGAGTTGATACTATGAACTTGAGGTTGTTTCCTCGGAAAGTGTACCGTATGCTCATTACCATTAACATGAAAAGTGACATTGCCTTCGGTGCAATCAATAACAGCTCCTGTAATATTCAAAAAGGGTCTTCCAAGAATAATAGACATACTATCATCCTCGGGAATATCAAGAATAACAGTCCATTAAAATAGTAACATTTGCAACCACAACAGGCACATCCTCACAAATACAGACAGGTATAGAAGTTGATTTATTAGCCATTTGCAACGATATTTCAGTAGGTGTCAACTTATTCAAATCAAGTCTACGATATAAAGAGAGACGCATAACACTAACACCGGCTCCAAGATCACATAAAGCAGTTTTAACATAGTTTCTTTTAATGGAGCATGGTATAGTGGGTACTCCTGGTTCTCCAAGTTTCTTTGGTATTCCACCTTTAAAAGTATAATTAGCAAGCATGGTGGAAATTTCAGCTTTCGGTATCTTTATTTTGTTAGTAACAATATCTTTCATATACTTAGCATAAGGGTTCATTTTAAGCATATCAGTTAATCGCATACACAAAAAGATAGGTCTACTCATTTCAGCAAAGCGCTCAAAATCCTCATCATCCTTTTTCTTGGATGGTTTGGGAGGAAAAGGCATGGGTTTCTGAACCCAAGGTTCTCTTTCTTTACCATGTTTCCTAGCAACAAAGTCTTTCTTATCATAACGTTGATTCTTTGATTGTGGGTTATCAAGATCAACAGCAGGTTCAATTTCTATATCATTATCATTACTAGGTTGAGCATCATCATGAACCTTATCATTAACATTATCACTAGTTTCAGGTTCATTACCAGATTGTGTTTTAGTATCAGAAATAGAAATATCATTTGGATTCTCAGGTGTTTCAGCAATAGGTTCACTAGAAGCATGCAAAGTCCTATCATTTTTCTTTTTCTTCCTTTTAGAAGGACTAGGTGCATCTATATTATTTCTCTGAGAATCTTTCTCAATTCTCTTAGCGTGGCCTTCAGGATATAGAGCTTCCTGAGTCATTCTACCAGTTCTAGTAGCCACTGTAACAACATAATTATTATTCTTACTATTCAATTCATTGAGAAAATCATTTTGAGCTTTAAGTACTTGTTCTACTTGAGTGGTAACCATAGAAGCATGTTTACTAACAAGTTTAAGTTCACCTTTGACATTAGCCATATAATCACCCAAGTGTTCAAGCATATTTGAATTGTATTTCAATTGTCTACCAAAATAAGCATTGAAGTCTTCTTGCTTAACCATAAATTTATCAATCTCATCTAAGCATGGGCTAGCAAACTTAGTAAGAGGGATTTCAGCTTTATCAAATCTATAAAGAGAATTTACCTTTACTACCCGTGCTGGGTTATCAAGACCATGTGTTTCTTCAATAGGAGATGCATTAAAATTATGCATTTCTTCGACAAGAGGTAAATTAAGACCATGTATTTCTTCAATAGGAGGTAAATTCTTAACATCTTCAGCTTTAATACCCTTTTCTTTCATAGATTTCTTTGCCTCTTGCATATCTTCAGGACTGAGAAATAGAACACCTCTTTTCTTCGGAGTTGGTTTAGGAATAGGCTCAGGAGTTGGCTCAGGAAGTGTCCAATTATTTTCATTTGTCAACATATTATTCAATAGAATTCCAGCTTCATACGGTGTTCTTTCCCTGAAAACAGAACCAGCACAACTATCCAGGTAATCTCTGGAAGCACCGGTTAGTCCATTATAAAAGATATCAAGTATTTCATTTTTCTTGAGAGGATGATCAGGCAGAGCATTAAGTAACTTGAGAAGCCTCCCCAAGCTTGTGGGAGACTCTCTTCTTCAATTTGCACAAAGTTGTATATATCCCTTAAAGCAGCTTGTTTCTTATGAGCAGGGAAATATTTAGCAGAGAAGTAATAGATCATATCCTGGGGACTACACACACAACCAGGATCAAGAGAATTAAACCATATCTTAGCATCACCCTTTAATGAGAACGGAAATATTTTAAGGATATAAAAGTAGCGAGTTCTCTCATCTTTAGTGAACATGGTGGCTATATCATTTAATTTAGTAAGATGTGCCACAACAGTTTTTAGATTCATAGCCATGAACAGGATTAGATTCAACCAAAGTAATTATATCAGGATCAACAGAGAATTCATAATCCTTATCAGTAACACAGATAGGTGAAGTAGCAAAAGCAGGGTCAGGTTTCATTCTAGCATTCAAAGGCTTTTCTTTCATCTTAGCTAACAGTTTCTTAAGATCATATCTATCATTAAAAGCTAAAAAATCTCTAGCAATTTCTTCATCCATAGCATAACCCTCAGGCACAACATGCAATTCATATCTAGGGTGAGAATCTTCATCATCACTTTCATCAATATTATCAATTTCAATAATTTCATCCTCTCTAACCCTAGCAAGTTGTTCATCGAGAAATTCACCTAGTGGCACAGTATTATCAAGCATAGAAGTAGTTTCATCATAAGTATCATGCAAAGCAGAAGTGGCATCATCAATAACATGCGACATATCAGAACGAATAGTAGGAGTGGGTGTCGCAAGTTTACTCAAAACAGAAGGTGAATCAAGTGCAGAGCTAGATGGCAGTTCCTTACCTCCCCTCGTAGTTGAGGGAAAATCTTGGTTCTTTTATCTTTCAAGTTCTTCATAGTGATCATCAGATATAAATCCCAAGTGACTCAAAGAATATAGCTATGCTCCCCAACAACGGCGCCAGAAAATAGTCTTGATAACCCACAAGTATAGGGGATCGCAACAGTTTTCGAGGGTAGAGTATTCAACCCAAATTTATTGATTCGACACAAGGGGAGCCAAAGAATATTCTCAAGTATTAGCAGCTGAGTTGTCAATTCAACCACACCTGGAAACTTAATATCTGCAGCAAAGTATTTAGTAGCAAAGTAATATGATAGTAGTGGTAACGTTAGCAAAAGGTAATGGTAGCAAAAGTAGTGTTTTTGGTATTTTGTAGTGATGATAGCAATAGCAACGGAAAAATAAATAAGCGAAGAACAATATATGGAAAGCTCGTAGGCAATGGATCGGTGATAGAGAATTATGCCGGATGAAGTTCATCATGTAACAGTCATAACCTAGGGTGACAAAGAACTAGCTCCGATTCATCAATGTAATGTAGGCATGTATTCCGAATATAGTCATACGTGCTTATGGAAAAGAACTTGCATGACATCTTTTGTCCTACCCTCCCGTGGCAGCGGGGTCCTAATGGAAACTAAGGGATATTAAGGCCTCCTTTTAATAGAGTACCGGACCAAAGCATTAACATATCGTGAATACATGGACTCCTTAAACTACGGTCATCACCGGGAGTGGTCCCGATTATTGTCACTTCGGGGTTGCCGGATCATAACACATAGTAGGTGACTATAGACTTGCAAGATAGGATCAAGAACTCTCATCTAGTGATGAAAACATAATAGGTTCAGATCTTAAATCATGGCACTCGGGCCCTAGTGACAAGCATTAAGCATAGCAAAGTCATAGCAACATCAATCTCAGAACATAGTGGATACTAGGGATCAAACCCTAACAAAACTAACTCGATTACATGATAGATCTCATCCAACCCATCACCGTCCAGCAAGATGATGACCAACAAGTATAGGGGATCTATCGTAGTCCTTTCGATAAGTAAGAGTGTCGAACCCAACGAGGAGCAGAAGGAAATGATAAGTGGTTTTCAGCAAGGTATTCTCTGCAAGTACTGAAATAAGTGGTAACAGATAGTTTTGTGATAGGATAAATTGTAACGAGCAACAAGTAACAAAAGTAAATAAAGTGCAGCAAGGTGGTCCAATCCTTTTTGTAGCAAAGGACAAGCCGGAACAAACTCTTATAATAGGAAAAGCGCTCCCGAGGACACATGGGAATATCATCAAGCTAGTTTTCATCACGTTCATATGATTCGCGTTTGATACTTTGATAATTTGATATGTGGGTGGACCGGTGCTTGGGTGCTGTTCTTACTTGAACAAGCATCCCACTTATGATTAACCTCTATTGCAAGCATCCGCAACTACAACAAAAGTATTAAGGTAAACCTAACCATAGCATGAAACATATGGATCCAAATCAGCCCCTTACAAAGCAACGCATAAACTAGGGTTTAAGCTTCTTCACTCTAGCAACCCATCATCTACTTATTACTTCCCAATGCCTTCCTCTAGGCCCAAATAATGCTGAAGTGTTATGTAGTCGACGTTCACATAACACCACTAGAGGCTAGACAACATACATCTTATCGAAATATCAAACGAATACCAAATTCACATGACTACTCATAGCAAGACTTCTCCCTTGTCCTTAGGAACGAACGTAATTACTCACAACGCATATTCATGTTCAAAATCAGAGGGGTAATAATATGCACATAG